>NW_023998140.1:0-11097 GCF_015586225.1 Lucilia sericata | reverse complement strand
TAAAAAATATCTCCAAATTTTTCATAAATACTAAAATGCACAATTTTTATTCAATAATCCCAGATTTGTTGGTGACTTTTTGAATTTTATTGTTTCGGTCGTTTATCAGTATGAAGCTAGGCCCTACAAATCTATTGTTTCACATTTATAAAGTAAAGTATTACGTGATTTGTAATTTTTATAAATGTATATGTATCGAAATAAATGTTTTTATATCAGACGGATAATGATTTGCCTTACTGGAATCCCGGAATATGAAGTTAGGACACATTTCATAATATTTTTTTTTAAATTGTAAGCAAAAGTGTTAATCTAGTTAATTTTAAATATAAATATTCCATTCCGACGTGATACACAGTTCATTTTGCTGTCCAATATTATTAAATCAACATCAGAAAATTCATAGCGTTTTGCGTAAATAGTCAAAACCACGCGCTAAAATAATTCGTAGGTTTTTTAAAATTCAAATTTAAGATCCAAATTCACAATACATTCGCAAAAAGTTCAGGTCAAATTTTATGTGGGTAGCGCATTCCGCAACAACATCGAAGAAGTCTAACTTTCACATATTTTCCCGAAAACTTAGCTTACATACTCAGCTCACTCCTATGCAATCGCAAAAAAATTTAGAAACATGACTCTTTCAGACATGTCGACAATACTTGATAAAGAAACCTTTTCGCTACCTTGACGAGAAATCAACATGAAAGCTCTCACGATCATAAAATTAAACATCATGTTAGAAGTCATTCTATATTTAAAACCATGCAATTGAAAACATCTCCGCAATACTAATTATTCTCAATGTACGGGAATATTTTATAGGGTTTATGAACCAGGACTAAGACAATTTTCGGATGAACAATTATTTATAACAATAAGATATCAAAATATGTATGGGGGTCCGTGAAGTTAAATAAGTTCCTCAAGGGGTCCGCGAAGTAAAAAACGGTGGGAACCGCTGGTCTAGTCTATAGTCTAGTCTATAGTATAGTCTAAAGTCTAGTCTATAGTCTAGTCTAAAGTCTAGTCTATAGTCTAGTCCAAAGTCTAGTCTATAGTCTAGTCTATAGTCTAGTCTATAGTCTAGTCTATAGTCTAGTCTATAGTCTAGTCTATAGTCTAGTCTAGTCTAGTCTATAGTCTAGTCTATAGTCTAGTCTATAGTCTAGTCTATAGTCTAGTCTATAGTCTAGTCTATAGTCTAGTCTATAGTCTAGTCTATAGTCTAGTCTAGTAGTCTATAGTCTAGTCTATAGTCTAGTCTATAGTCTAGTCTATAGTCTAGTCTATAGTCTAGTCTATAGTCTAGTCTATAGTCTAGTCTATAGTCTAGTCTATAGTCTAGTCTTTAGTCTAGTTTATAGTATAGTCTATAGTGTAGCCTTTAGTCTAGTCTATAGTCTAGTCTATATTTTAGTCTATAGTCTAGTCTATAGTATGGTCTATAGTCTAGTCTATAGTATAGTCCAGCCTATAATCATTTTATCAGTTTATATATAATACCCTTTCTGTGTTAAACTCGGCCATACATAGATTGGTATTTAGTTTTGACGATCTGATCAGTCTAAATATACCAATTTTTGCTGGATTTTTCATACTTCGTGAATTCAGTTTAATAAAGTAATTATTAATGTGTTTATTTATAAAACTTGTATGTTTTTCGTGCTGAAAGTTCCTTTTCAAACTGCTGTTTTTCATATTTAATTTGAATTTTTTTTTGCAGCTTAAGAATTTGTTAGTTTGAAGTTGTTTAATAAAGTTTTCTTTTCTTTCAGAGAGAGAAGTGAAAATTTAACGGAAAGTATTAAAATTAAATTTGTACCGGGAAAATATGTAAAATATATTTTTAACAAGTAAGAAAAAAAATTATTTTTTTCAGCAATTTTTTTTTATTTAAAACAGATTTTCAGAATAAAACTTTTTAGGAAAAATATTTTACTTGTAAAAAAGTTTCCTTAACAATTTTCGGTGTAAATATTTATAGTTTGTAAATTTGCGTCGCAAGTTTTTTTTTTTTTTACAAAAACATGATTTAATTATCTTGAATTTTACTTTTTCAAAAAATTTTTGTTTAAAAGTCGTCAATGCTGTCATAATGAAGCCAATAATTGAACTTTCATTGCTATCATAATGAAATTTGTAATTATGTTAGGAAAGAAGAAAATGAATAGTTCTTTGAGAATGTAAATTTTGTCAGTAATTTTTCCACTTTTTTTTTTGTATAGTTTGTACCATATTTTTGTAATATCTTTTTTTTTGGATGGGTTGTTTTCTTGTTACAAAATACACAAAAAAAGCAAATATATAGATTCTTTCCATCATAGTACGGAGAGAATATTAGTTGCAAAAATTTGTTTATTCTTTTGCGCGTCCTTTTAAACTATAAATAGACTACTTTTAGAGATCAGAATCTACAGCCCAGACTTCTCATAGTCCTTATTATAGATTGCTCTATAGTCCACACTATAAACTGCTCTATAGTCCAGACTACAGACTGCTCTATTGTCCAGAATACACTGCTCTATAGTCGAGACTACAGACTACTCTATAGTCCAGACTACAGAATGCTCTATAGTCCAGACTATAGACTACTCTATAGTTCAGACTATAGACTGCTCTATAGTCCAGATAATAGACTGCTCTAAAATCCAGACTACAGACTGCTCTATAGTCCAGACTATAGACTGCTCAATAGGCCTGACTATAGACTGCTCTATAGTCCAGACTATAGACTGCTCTATAGTCCAGACTATAGACTGCTTTATAGTCCAGACTATAGACTACTCTATAGTTCCTACTACAGACTGCTCTATCGTCCAGATAATAGACTGCTCTAAAATCCAGGCTATAGACTGCTCTATAGTCCAGACTACAGACTGCTCTATAGTCCAGATAACAGACTACTTTATAGTCCAGACTATAGACTGCTCAATAGTCCAGACTATACTCTGCTCTATAGTCCAGACTAGAGACTGCTCTATAGTCCAGACTATAGACTGCTCTATAGTCCAGAATATAGACTGCACTATAGACCAAAATCTGGACTATAGACTTCTCTATAGTCCAGAGTATAGACTTCTCTATAGTCCAGACTATAGACTTCTCTATAGTCTAGACTAAAGACTTCTCTATAGTCCAGACTATAGACTTCTCTATTGACTTGTCTATAGTGCAGACAATAGATTGCTTTATGGTCAGGACTATAGAGATGTATATAGACTGCACTCCTCTGCCTCCAATTGAATGTAACAATTTAAAATGCCAATAATTAAATTGATATTTAACGATAGCCAAGTATAACAGCAACAACATAGTTAAACAATATGTAATTAACTAACATCGATTAGTAATTTAGCAAAAACTTTTCTATAAGACTTTGTATGTGGAAACTAAAAGTTTAACAAAGTTTTCTAAAACAAAGAATTTAATTAAACAGTTTCAAACCTGTGTAATAATACTTCGTTTTATCAAAATGTGTTGATAATGTTGTAACAAGTGTTAGGTGGTATGAAAGTGGCAGGTAGAAAGTAGAAAATTTAAAGATAATAATTTGAAAGTTTGAAAATATTAATAATTTTTTACACTACAATTGTTTGTTTACCTCAGAAATACCATATGATTCCAAATGGTCTTAACGATGTACGTCCGTCTTAATCAAAGTGTTCTTTAATTTTTACCCTCAAAATGTTAAAATTTCATAAAAGTATCAGAAGTAATAATATTGCTCATCACCTATTTTAAATTTTCTTCTGCAATAAGAATTTATTTAACATTATTTTGAAAATAAATTAAAAAACTCATTTAAAAATGAATAATATTTTGCAACATTTGTAATATAAACAATTTAAATTTTATGCAAATATTCAGTCTTAATTTTGTAAAATTATTCAAGTATTCTTTCCTCAAAACCTATTGCACTGTAGAGTAGATAACAAAGTGCGATTAATGCTCTAAAGTACTTATAAGAAAACTGTTGGCTGGTATCAGCAGTTTATCTTCTGAGTTAATAAAAGCAGACTACACAAATCAAACAAACGATGAACTGAAATTTGGCTTGATATAAGATTCCAAGGACTCATACGACCTTGGAAACTAGACTATAGACTAGACTATAGACTAGACTATAGACTACTCTATAGACTACACTATAGACTAGACTATAGATTAGACTATAGACTAGACTATAGACTAGACTATAGACTAGACTATAGACTAGACTATAGACTACACTATAGACTAGACTATATTCTAGACTATAGACTAAGCTATAGACTAAACTATAGGCTAGATTATAGACTAGACCTTAGACTATACTATAGACTAGACTATAGACTAGACTATAGACTAGACTATAGACTAGACTATAGACTAGACTATAGACTAGACTATAGACTAGACTATAGACTAGACTATAGACTAGACTATACACTAGACTATAGACTGAACTACGGACTAAACTATAGACTAGACTATAGACTAAACTATAGACTAGATTATAGACTAGACTATAGACTCTACTATAGACTAAACTATAGACTAAACTATAGACTAGATTATAGACTAGACTATAGACTAGACTATAGACTAGACTATAGACTAGACTATAGACTAGACTATAGACTAGACTATAGACTAGACTATAGACTAGACTATAGACTAGACTATAGACTAGACTATAGACTAGACTATAGACTAGACTATAGACTAGACTATAGACTAGACTATAGACTAGACTATAGACTAGACTATAGACTAGACTATAGACTAGACTATAGACTAGACTATAGACTCGGCTATAGACTCTTATATATAGACTAGACTATAGACTAGACTATAGACTAGACTATAGACTAGACAATAGACTAGACTATAGACTAAACTATAGACTAAAACTATAGACTAAACTATAGACTAGACTATAGACTAGACTATAGACTAGACTATAGACTAGACTATGGAATAGACTATAGACTAGACTATAGACTAGACTATAGACTAGACTATAAACAGTACTATAGACTAGACTATAGACTAGACTATAGACTAGACTATAGACTAGACTATAGACTAGACTATAGACTAGACTATAGACTAGACTATAGACTAGACTATAGACTAGACTATATACTAGACTATAGACTAGACTATAGACCAGACTATAGACTAGACTATAGACTAGACTATAGACTAGACTATAGACTAGACTATAGACCAGACTATAGACTAGACTATAGACTAGACTATAGACTAGCTATAGTATAGACTAGACTATAGACTAGACTATAGACTAGACTATAGACTAGACTATAGACTAGACTATAGACTAGACTATAGACTAGACTATAGACTAGACTATAGACTAGACTATAGACTAGACTATAGACTAGACTATAGACTAGACATAGAGTAGAACTATAGACTAGACTATAGACTAGACTATAGACTAGACTAGAGACTAGACTATAGACTAGACTATAGACTAGACTATAGACTAGACTAGACTCAGACTATAGACTAGACGATAGACTAGACTAGACTAGACTAGACTAGACTATAGACTAGACTATAGACTAGACTATAGACTAGACTTAGACTAGACTATAGACTAGATCTATAGACGAGACTATAGACTAGACTATAGACTAGACTATAGACTAGACTATAGACTAGACTATAGACTAGACTATAGACTAGACTATAGACTAGACTATAGACTAGACTATAGAATTAGACTATAGACTAGACTATAGACTAGACTATAGACATAGAGACTATAGACTAACTAGAGACTAGACTATAGACTAGACTATAGACTAGACTATAGACTAGACTATAGACTAGACTATAGACTAGACTATAGACTAGACTATAGACTAGACTATAGACTAGACTATAGACTAGACTATAGACTAGACTATAGACTAGACTATAGACTAGACTATAGACTAGACTATAGACTAGACTATAGACTAGACTATAGACTAGACTATAGACTAGACTATAGACTAGACTATAGACTAGACTATAGACTAGACTATAGACTAGACTATAGACTAGACTATAGACTAGACTATAGACTAGACTAGACTAGACTATAGACTAGACTATAGACTAGACTATAGACTAGACTATAGACTAGACTATAGACTAGACTATAGACTAGACTATAGACTAGACTATAGACTAGACTATAGACTAGACTATAGACTAGACTATAGACTAGACTATAGACTAGACTATAGACTAGACTATAGACTAGACTATAGACTAGACTATAGACTAGACTATAGACTAGACTATAGACTAGACTATAGACTAGACTATAGACTAGACTATAGACTAGACTATAGACTAGACTATAGACTAGACTATAGACTAGACTATAGACTAGACTATAGACTAGACTATAGACTAGACTATAGACTAGACTATAGACTAGACTATAGACTAGACTATAGACTAGACTATAGACTAGACTATAGACTAGACTATAGACTAGACTATAGACTATATACTAGACTATAGACTAGACTATAGACTAGACTATAGACTAGACTATAGACTAGACTATAGACTAGACTATAGACTAAACTATAGACTAGACTATAGACTAGACTATAGACTAGACTATAGACTAGACTATAGACTAGACTATAGACTAGACTATAGACTAGACTATAGACTAGACTATAGACTAGACTATAGACTAGACTATAGACTAGACTATAGACTAGACTATAGACTAGACTATAGACTAGACTATAGACTAGACTATAGACTAGACTATAGACTAGACTATAGACTAGACTATAGACTAGACTATAGACTAGACTATAGACTAGACTATAGACTAGACTAAGACTAGACTATAGACTATAGACTATAGACTAGACTATAGACTAGACTATAGACTAGCCTATGGACTAGACCAGAGGTTCCCACAGATTTTTACTTCGCGGACCCCTTGAAGAACTTATTTAATTTCGCGGACCCCCATACATATTTTGATATCTTATTGTTCTAAATAATTGTCCATCCGAAAATTGACCTAGTTCTTTAATCCCTAGGTCTAATAAATGTAGAGATATCATATCAATAAAATATTCCCGTACATTGAGAATATATAATATTTCAGATAGGTTTTCAATTGCATGTTTTGAAGATAGAATGACTTCTTTGTTGATATGTTAACATGATGTTTAATTTTATGATCGTGAGATCTTTCATGTTCATTTTTCTTCAAGGTAGCGAAAAGGTTTCTTTATCAAATATTGTCACATGTGCTTAAGGAGTCACGTTTAAAAAATTTGTTGCGATTGCAAAGGGTGAACTGAGTAAGTGAGCTAAGTTTTCGGGAAAATAATATAAGAAAGTTGGACTTCTTCTATGTTGTTGCGGAATGCGTTTTTGGTTACATATTTACGCGAAACGCTATGGATTTTCTGATGTTAATTTAATAATATGTATTGGTCGACAAAATCAAGTTAAAATCTGTGTATCACGTCGGATTGAAATATTTATAAAGGGATGCATAAAGAGTCACCTCTGTTTTGGAAATATATAATTTTAGTCCTTTCAAACGAGAACACTTTTGTTCACAATTTGATAAACTTAAATCTGTAATAAGCTTGTCTTTGAATTGAACTTCATACTCCGGAATACCAGTATCCCTAATTTAATTGTAAGGCAGAGTATTATTTGTCTGAAATAAAAACCATTATTTCAGTACATATACAGGAAATAAAAATTACAAATCACGCAATACTTTACTTTATAAAAGTTATACAATAAATTTGTAGGGCCTAGCTTCTTCCTGATAAACAACCGAAAAAATAAAATTCAAAAAGTCACCAAAAAAATTGGGATTATTGCACAAAAATTGGAGATATTTGTACATACATACAAAAGCAGAATATTGTTTATTCATGGTTTTTTTCGTTCGTCTTCGCGGACCCCCTAGGATTTTACTACGGACCACTAGGGGTCCGCGGACCCCCATTTGGGAACCGTTGGACTAGACTATAGATTAGACTTTAGACTAGACTATAGACTCGACTGTAGACTAGACTATAGACTCTACTATTGACTATACTATAGACTAGACTATAGGCAAGACTATAGGCTAGATTATAGACTAGACTATAGACTAGACTATAGACTAGACTATAGGCTAGATTATAGACTAGACTATAGACTAGACTATAGACTAGACTATAAACTAGACTAGACTATACACTAGACTATACACTATACTATAAACTGGACTACAGTCCAGACTATAGAAAAGAATATATTCCAGACTATAGACTAGTTTATTGCCTAGACTATATACTGGTTTATATTCCAGACTATAGACTTGGCTATTGTCTATACTACAGACTTGATTATTGCACAGATTATAGAGTAGACTATAGTCCGTACTAAAGATTACATCTAAAACCAGACTACAGACTAGACCATTGTCCGTACTAAAGATTAGACCCTAAGGCAGACTATATGCATCCTAGACGGTAGTCCATGCTACTTACTAGAGTATTGTCCATACTGTAGCGCAGACATTATTTATATACACACTTATATTCAAGTTTTTTATTTGTTTATTTGAAACTATAAGATTTTTTCTTTATGATTTATTGACTTTTCTACTACAATGAATTGAAATTATAATTGAACTTTGACCTTACTGTTTTAAACGTAATATTAGCACAATATACATGCTGATTGTAAAGATTGGTAAGTGAATTCCAGTTTGCAAACTGGAAATGAAATGTTGTTTTATGTAAATTGCAAAGATATTTAGGAAAAAAAATAAAGAAGGAAGTTAAAAATATTGTTATAAAGAAAAGGAAATGGTTCGTTTTTTAAGAAAACAGAAATCAAATAGGATAAGAACAATAATGAAAACATTTTACAGGAAGTGTACATAAAAAAAATCATATTTCTGGGGAATCTAGGCGATTGCTATGTTATAGTGTAAGCGGTTGCTGTACTAGTTCTATGCAGTCTAAACTAAATTTTCAATTTAAAGAGTGTTTAATGCATTTGATTAGGTCGCAATTTTTTAAATTTTTAATTAATACGTCTACTTAGTAACTATTTTTGTCCAGAACTATTTTTACATTTAAAATAAAATTTTTAAAACTAAATTAATTAAAATATTTATATCACAAAATAAAAAATAACAACAAAAAGAAAAAAATAATAATATTCTAAAATTACATATTTTTGATAATTACTCCTCCACAAGATATTTTTACTCATAAAAGTACATAACACCCATCGAAAACTGTAACGGCCGCAGTATTTAATCAAAAAGATAAACATCAATAAACATTCCGATAGACGAGTAATGTAAATATTTATTATTTTCATATAATTATTATTTAATATTAAACATACCTAAATATGAATATTGTTCATTAGGGTGATAACTTTTATACAATTTTTGAAAATTTCAATTCGGCCCTAACCATTTTACATAGAGTGCACAAAAGGACGTCAAAAAGGAATATTACTTTTTTCCTAACGTTATAAAAGTTTAGAAAATCGATCAAGTCAAGGAAGGTTTTTGCATTTTCGTTATTACAACACTACTGGCTACCACATAGTGATAGGGCATAATATTGCTTATAACCCTATTGTACACACATACATACATACATACATACATACATACATACATACATACATACATACATACATACATACATACATACATACATACATACATACATACATACATACATACATACATACATACATACATACATACATACATACATACATACATACATACATACATACATACATACATACATACATACATACATACATACATACATACATACATACATACATACATACATACATACATACATACATACATACATACATACATACATACATACATACATAATACATACATACATACATATGTATGTAACGCATACTTATTTGATTTGTAATTAACAGAAATCAAATAATGTCTATTTAAAGTTTATATTAAATTTTTAATTGGACGTACTATTTATAGTTTTTGTGATTAAAGTTGAATATAATTTTGGATTTTTATATAAAATTTTCATCATATAAAAAAGACAACATATAATAGGACTCAGACACTAGACTATAGAACTAGACTATACTACCTAGACTGGAAAATAGACTAGACTATAATACATTAGATTATAGACTAGCCTATAGTCCTAGACTATAGACTAGACTATAGCCTAGACTATAGACCTAGATATAGACTAGACTATAGCCTAGACTAAGACTAGACTATCGACTTTTTAGACTCTAGACTAGACTATAGCTAGACTATAGACTAGACTATATACTGACTATAGACTTAGACTTATAGACTAGACTATAGACTAGACTATAGAATAGACTATGACTAGACTTAGACTAGACTTATAGACTAGACCAAGACTAGAGACTATAGACTAGACTATAGACTAGACTATAGACTAGACTATAGACTAACTATATACTAGCTATATACTAGACTATAGACTAGACCTATAGACTAGAACTAATACTAGATACTAGACTTTTCTATAGCTACCTAACTATAGACTAGACTATAGACTAGACTATAGACTAGACTATAGACTAGACTATAGACTAGACTATAGACTAGACTATAGACTAGACTATAGACTAGACTATAGACTAGACTATAGACTAGACTATAGACTAGACTATAGACTAGACTATAGACTAGACTATAGACTAGACTATAAGACTAGACATAGACTAGATAGACTTAAATAGACTATAGACTAGACTATAGACTAGACTATAGACTAGACTATAGACTAGACTATAGACTAGACTATAGACTAGACTATAGACTAGACTATAGACTAGACTATAGACTAGACTATAGACTAGACTATAGACTAGACTATAGACTAGACTAGACTAGACTATACTAGACTATAGACTATACTATAGACTAGACTATAGACTAGACTATAGACTAGACTATAGACTAGACTATAGACTAGACTATAGACTAGACTATAGACTAGACTATAGACTAGACTATAGACTAGACTATAGACTAGACTATAGACTAGACTATAG
>NW_023998139.1:0-10913 GCF_015586225.1 Lucilia sericata | reverse complement strand
CGGTAAGGTAATTTGAGGTTCCGATATGGTGTGAATAACTTGACAGTTTCATGCTATGACAGTCATTTATGCATCATTTAATTATGATTGCACTTTAATTTGGTATATCATTTGTGGCACAATGTGTTCGTCTAAAAAAATGGTCAATTTGAAGGATCGGTAGAATTATTGTTCTATGTTTAAAAACGCGGTAATTTGAGGTTCCGATATGGTTGCAAATAACTTTGACAGTTTTCATGCTAGGGCAATAGTTTATGCATCATTTTAAAGCATTACAGTTGCACTTTATTTTGGTGTATAATTTGTGGCATAATGAATTTTTACAAAAATTGGATAGATCGGTATTTATTGGTACAGGTTAAAAATGCGGTAATTAAGGCTCCGATATGGTTGCAAATAACTTTTATAGTTTTCATGTTATAACAGTCGTTTTATATCTTTTTATTGCATTATAGTTGCCATTTGTTTTGGTATATAATTATTGCATAATATATTTTTAGAAAATGGCCAATTGGATAGATCGGTAGAATTATTTTCACAGCTTTAAAAAGGCGGTAATTTGAGGTTCCGATATGGTTGCAAATAACATTGACAGTTTTCATGCTATGACATCATTTATGCATCATTTTAAAGCATTATGATTGCACTTTAATATGGTATATAATTTGTAGCATAATGTGTTTTTACAAATTGGTCAATTTGATAGATCGGTAGAATTATTGTAATGTTTAATAAAAGCGGTATCTGAGGTTCCGATATGGTTGCAATTAACTTTGGCAGTTTTCGTGCTAGGACAGTCGTTTATGCACCATTTTAAAGCATTAAAATTGCCATTTGTTTGGTATATAATTTATTGCATAATGTATTTTAAGAAAATGGCAATTGGATAGATCGGTAGAATTATTTTCCAGGTTTAAAAAGGCGGTAATTTGAGGTTCCGATATGGTTGTGAATAACTTTGACAGTTTTCATGCTATGACAGTCATTTATGCATCATTTAAGCATTATGATTGCACTTTTTTGGTATCATTTGTGGCATAATGAATTTTTACAAAAATTGGATAGATCGGTATATTTATTGGTACAGGTTTAAAAATGCGGTAATTTAAGGCCCCGATATGGTTGCAAATAACTTTTATAGTTTTCATGTTATAACAGTCGTTTATACATCTTTTTATTGCATTTTAGTTGCCATTTGTTTTGGTATAATTTATTGCATAATGTATTTTTAGAAGATGGCCAATTGGATAGATCGATAGAATTATTTTCCCAGGTTTAAAAAGGCGGTAATTTGAGGTTCCGATATGGTTGTGAATTACTTTGACAGTTTTCATGCTATGACAGTCATTTATGCATCAGTTTAGAGCATTATGATTGCACTTTAATTTGGTATATCATTTGTGGCATAATGTGTTCGTCTAAAAAATGGTCAATTTGATGGATCGGTAGAATTATTGTTCTATGTTTAAAAACGCGGTAATTTGAGGTTCCGATATGGTTGCAAATAACTTTGACAGTTTTCATGCTAGGGCATTAGTTTACGCATCATTTTAAAGCATTACAGTTGCACTTTATTTTGGTGTATAATTTGTGGCATAATGAATTTTTACAAAAATTGGATAGATCGGTATATTTATTGGTACAGGTTCAAAAATGCGGTAATTTAAGGCTCCGATATGGTTTGCAAATAACTTTTATAGTTTTCATGTTATAACAGTCGTTTATATATCTTTTTATTGCATTATAGTTGCCATTTGCTTTGGTATATAATTTATTCCATAATATATTTTTGGAAAAATGGCCAATGGATAGATCGGTAGAATTATTTTCACAGCTTTAAAAACGCGGTAAGTTTGAGGTTCCGATATGGCTGCAAATAACATTGACAGTTTCACGCTATGACAAGTCATTTATGCAATCATTTTAAAGCATTATGATTGCACTTTAATATGGTATACATTTGTAGCATATGTGTATTTTTACAAATTGGTCAATTTGATAGATCGGTAGAATTATTGTTCTATGTTTAATAAACGCAGTAATCTGAGGTTCCGATATGGTTGCAATTAACTTGGCAGTTTTCGTGCTAGGACAGTCGTTTATGCACCATTTTAAAGCATTAAAATTGCCATTTGTTTTGGTATATAATTTATTGCATAATGTATTTTTAGAAAATGGCCAATTGGATAGATCGGTAGAATTATTTTCCCAGGTTTAAAAAGGCGGTAATTTGAGGTTCCGATATGGTTGTGAATAACTTTGACAGTTTTCATGCTATGACAGTCATTTATGCATCATTTTAAGCATTATGATTGCACTTTAATTTGGTATATCATTTGTGGCATAATGTGTTCGTCTAAAAAATGGTCAATTTGATGGATCGGTAGAATTATTGTTCTATGTTTAAAAACGCGGTAATTTGAGGTTCCGATATGGTTGCAAATAACTTTGACAGTTTTTCATGCTAGGGCAATAGTTTATGCATCATTTTAAAGCATTACAGTTGCACTTTATTTTGGTGTATAATTTGTGGCATAATGAATTTTTACAAAAGTTGGATAGATCGGTATATTTATTGGTACAGGTTTAAAAATGCGGTAATTCAAGGCTCCGATATGGTTGCAAATAACTTTTATAGTTTCATGTTATAACAGTCGTTTATATATCTTTTTATTGCATTATAGTTGCCATATGTTTTGGTATATAATTTATTGCATAATATATTTTTAGAAAATTGCCAATTGGATAGATCGGTAGAATTATTTTCACAGCTTTAAAAACGCGGTAGTTTGAGGTTCCGATATGGCTTGCAATAACATTGACAGTTTTCATGCTATGACAGTCATTTATGCATCATTTTAAAGCATTATGATTGCACTTTAATATGGTATATAATTTGTAGCATAATGTGTGTTTTTACAAATTGGTCAATTTGATAGATCGGTAGAATTATTGTTCTATGTTTAATAAAAGCAGTAATCTGAGGTTCCGATATGGTTGCAATTAACTTTGGCAGTTTTCGTGCTAGGACAGTCGTTATGCACCATTTTAAAGCATTAAAATTGCCATTGTTTTGGTATATAATTTATTGCATAATGTATTTTAAGAAAATGGCCAATTGGATAGATCGGTAGTAGTAGAATTATTTTCCCAGGTTTAAAAAGGCGGTAATTTGAGGTTCCGATATGGTTGTGAATAACTTTGACAGTTTTCATGCTATGACAGTCATTTATGCATCAGTTTAGAGCATTATGATTGCACTTTAATTTGGTATATCATTTGTGGCATAATGTGTTCGTCTAAAAAATGGTCAATTTGATGGATCGGTAGAATTATTGTTCTATGTTTAAAAACGCGGTAATTTGAGGTTCCGATATGGTTGCAAATAACTTTGACAGTTTTCATGCTAGGGCAATAGTTTATGCATCATTTTAGAGCATTACAGTTGCACTTTATTTTGGTGTATAATTTGTGGCATAATGAATTTTTACAAAAGTTGGATAGATCGGTATATTTATTGGTACAGGTTTAAAAATGCGGTAATTCAAGGCTCCGATATGGTTGCAAATAACTTTTATAGTTTTCATATTATAACAGTCGTTTATATATCTTTTTATTGCATTATAGTTGCCATTTGTTTTGGTATATAATTTATTGCATAATATATTTTTAGAAAATTGCCAATTGGATAGATCGGTAGAATTATTTTCACAGCTTTAAAAAGGCGGTAATTTGAGGTTCCGATATGGTTGCAAATAACATTGACAGTTTTCATGCTATGACAGTCATTTATGCTTCATTTTAAAGCATTATGATTGCACTTTAATATGGTATATAATTTGTAGCATAATGTGTGTTTTTACTAATTGGTGAATTTGATAGATCGGTAGAATTATTGTTCTATGTTTAATAAATGCGGTAATTTGAGGTTCCGATATGGTTGCAAATAACTTTGACAGTTTTCATGCTAGGGCAATAGTTTATGCATCATTTTAAAGCATTACAGTTGCACTTTGTTTTTGTGTATAATTTGTGGCATAATGAATTTTTACAAAAATTGGATAGATCGGTATATTTATTGGTACAGGTTTAAAAATGCGGTAATTTAAGGCCCCGATATGGTTGCAAATAACTTTTATAGTTTTCATGTTATAACAGTCGTTTATACATCTTTTTATTGCATTTTAGTTGCCATTTGTTTTGGTATATAATTTATTGCATAATGTATTTTTAGAAAATGGCCAATTGGATAGATCGGTAGAATTATTTTCCCAGGTTTTAAAAAGGCGGTAATTTGAGGTTCCGATATGGTTGAATAACTTTGACAGTTTTCATGTATGACAGTCATTTATGCACCATTTTAAAGCATTATGATTGCCACTTTAATTTGGTATATCATTTGGACAATGTGTTTTCTAAAAAATGGTCAATTGAAGGATCGGTAGAATTATTGTTCTATGTTTAAAAACGCGGTAATTTGAGGTTCCGATATGGTGCAATAACTTTGACAGTTTTCATGCTATGACAGTCATTTATATATCAGTTTAGAGCATTATGATTGCACTTTAATTTGGTATATCATTTGTGGCATAATGTGTTCGTCTAAAAAATGGTCAATTTGATGGATCGGTAGAATTATTGTTCTATGTTTAAAAACGCGGTAATTTGAGGTTCCGATATGGTTGCAAATAACTTTGACAGTTTTCATGCTAGGGCAATAGTTTATGCATCATTTTAAAGCATTACAGTTGCACTTTATTTTGGTGTATAATTTGTGGCATAATGAATTTTTACAAAAATTGGATAGATCGGTATATTTATTGGTACAGGTTCAAAAATGCGGTAATTTAAGGCTCCGATATGGTTGCAAATAACTTTTATAGTTTTCATGTTATAACAGTCGTTTATATATCTTTTTATTGCATTATAGTTGCCATTTGTTTGGTATATAATTTATTGCATAATATATTTTTAGAAAATTGCCAATTGGATAGATCGGTAGAATTATTTTCACAGCTTTAAAAAGGCGGTAATTTGAGGTTCCGATATGGTTGCAAATAACATTGACAGTTTTCATGCTATGACAGTCATTTATGCATCATTTTAAAGCATTATGATTGCACTTTAATATGGTATATAATTTGTAGCATAATGTGTGTTTTTACAAATTGGTCAATTTGATAGATCGGTAGAATTATTGTTCTATGTTTAATAAAAGCAGTAATCTGAGGTTCCGATATGGTTGCAATTAACTTTGGCAGTTTTCGTGCTAGGACAGTCGTTTATGCACCATTTTAAAGCATTAAAATTGCCATTTGTTTTGGTATATAATTTATTGCATAATGTATTTTAAGAAAATGGCCAATTGGATAGATCGGTAGAATTATTTTCCCAGGTTTAAAAAGGCGGTAATTTGAGGTTCCGATATGGTTGTGAATAACTTTGACAGTTTTCATGCTATGACAGTCATTTATGCATCAGTTTAGAGCATTATGATTGCACTTTAATTTGGTATATCATTTGTGGCATAATGTGTTCGTCTAAAAAATGGTCAATTTGATTGATCGGTAGAATTATTGTTCTATGTTTAAAAACGCGGTAATTTGAGGTTCCGATATGGTTGCAAATAACTTTGACAGTTTTCATGCTAGGGCAATAGTTTATGCATCATTTTAGAGCATTACAGTTGCACTTTATTTTGGTGTATAATTTGTGGCATAATGAATTTTTACAAAAGTTGGATAGATCGGTATATTTATTGGTACAGGTTTAAAAATGCGGTAATTCAAGGCTCCGATATGGTTGCAAATAACTTTTATAGTTTTCATATTATAACAGTCGTTTATATATCTTTTTATTGCATTATAGTTGCCATTTGTTTTGGTATATAATTTATTGCATAATATATTTTTAGAAAATTGCCAATTGGATAGATCGGTAGAATTATTTTCACAGCTTTAAAAAGGCGGTAATTTGAGGTTCCGATATGGTTGCAAATAACATTGACAGTTTTCATGCTATGACAGTCATTTATGCTTCATTTTAAAGCATTATGATTGCACTTTAATATGGTATATAATTTGTAGCATAATGTGTGTTTTTACTAATTGGTGAATTTGATAGATCGGTAGAATTATTGTTCTATGTTTTAATAAATGCGGTAATTTGAGGTTCCGATATGGTTGCAAATAACTTTGACAGTTTTCATGCTAGGGCAATAGTTTATGCATCATTTTAAAGCATTACAGTTGCACTTTGTTTTTGTGTATAATTTGTGGCATAATGAATTTTTACAAAAATTGGATAGATCGGTATATTTATTGGTACAGGTTTAAAAATGCGGTAATTTAAGGCCCCGATATGGTTGCAAATAACTTTTATAGTTTTCATGTTATAACAGTCGTTTATACATCTTTTTATTGCATTTTAGTTGCCATTTGTTTTGGTATATAATTTATTGCATAATGTATTTTTAGAAAATGGCCAATTGGATAGATCGGTAGAATTATTTTCCCAGGTTTTAAAAAGGCGGTAATTTGAGGTTCCGATATGGTTGTGAATAACTTTGACAGTTTTCATGCTATGACAGTCATTTATGCATCATTTTAAAGCATTATGATTGCACTTTAATTGGTATATCATTTGTGGCACAATGTGTTCGTCTAAAAAATGGTCAATTTGATGGATCGGTAGAATTATTGTTCTATGTTTAAAAACGCGGTAATTTGAGGTTCCGATATGGTTGCAAATAACTTTGACAGTTTTCATGCTAGGGCAATAGTTTATGCATCATTTTAAAGCATTACAGTTGCACTTTATTTTGGTGTATAATTTGTGGCATAATGAATTTTTACAAAAGTTGGATAGATCGGTATATTTATTGGTACAGGTTTCAAAATGCGGTAATTAAGGCTCCGATATGGTTGCAAATAACTTTTATAGTTTTCATGTTATAACAGTCGTTTATATATCTTTTTATTGCATTATAGTTGCCATTTGTTTTGGTATATAATTTATTGCATAATATATTTTTAGAAAATTGCCAATTGGATAGATCGGTAGAATTATTTTCACAGCTTTAAAAAGGCGGTAATTTGAGGTTCCGATATGGTTGCAAATAACATTGACATTTTTCATGCTATGACAGTCATTTATGCATCATTTTAAAGCATTATGATTGCACTTTAATATGGTATATAATTTGTAGCATAATGTGTGTTTTTACAATTGGTCAATTTGATAGATCGGTAGAATTATTGTTCTATGTTAATAAACGCAGTAATCTGAGGTTCCGATATGGTTGCAATTAACTTTGGCAGTTTTCGTGCTAGGACAGTCGTTTATGCACCATTTTAAGCATTAAACTTGCCCATTTGTTTTGGTATATAATTTATTGCATCCTGTATTTTAGAAAATGGCAAGACCATGGATAGATCGGTCGAATTATTTTCCCAGGTTTAAAAAGGCGGTATTGAGTTCCGATATGGTGCAAAATAACTTGACAGTTTCATGCTATGACAGTCATTTATGCATCATTTTAAAGCATTATGATTGCACTTTAATATGGTAATAATTTGTAGCATAATGTGTTTTTTACAAATTGGTCATTTGATAGATCGGTAGATATTATTGTATATGTTTAATAAAGCAGTAATCTGAGGGTTCCGATATGGTGCAATTAACTTTGGCTTTTTGTGCTAGGACAGTCGTTTATGCACCATTTTAAAGCATTAAAATTGCCATTTGTTTTGGTATATAATTTATTGCATAATGTATTTTAGAAAATGGCCAATTGGATAGATCGGTAAATTATTTTCCCAGGTTTAAAAGGCGGGTAATTTGAGGTTCCGATATGGTTGTGAATAACTTTGACAGTTTTCATGCTATGACAGTCATTTATGCATCAGTTTAGAGCATTATGATTGCACTTTAATTTGGTATATCATTTGTGGCATAATGTGTTCGTCTAAAAAATGGTCAATTTGATGGATCGGTAGAATTATTGTTCTATGTTTAAAAACGCGGTAATTTGAGGTTCCGATATGGTTGCAAATAACTTTGACAGTTTTCATGCTAGGGCAATAGTTTATGCATCATTTTAAGCATTACAGTTGCACTTTATTTTGGTGTATAATTTGTGGCATAATGAATTTTTACAAAAGTTGGATAGATCGGTATATTTATTGGTACAGGTTTAAAAATGCGGTAATTCAAGGCTCCGATATGGTTGCAAATAACTTTTATAGTTTTCATATTATAACAGTCGTTTATATATCTTTTTATTGCATTATAGTTGCCATTTGTTTTGGTATATAATTTATTGCATAATATATTTTTAGAAAATTGCCAATTGGATAGATCGGTAGAATTATTTTCACAGCTTTAAAAAAGGCGGGTAATTGTGAGGTTCCGATATGGTTGCAAATACCATTGACAGTTTTCATGCTATGACAGTCATTATGCTTCATTTTAAAGCATTATGATTGCACTTTAATATGGTATATAATTTATAGCATAATGTGTGTTTTTACTAATTGGTGAATTTGATAGATCGGTAGAATTATTGTTCTATGTTTAATAAATGCGGGTAATTTGGGTTCCGATATGGTTGCAAATAACTTTGACAGGTTTTCATGCTAGGGCAATAGTTTATGCAATCATTTTAAAGCATTACAGTTGCACTTGTTTTTGTGTATAATTTGTGGCATAATGAATTTTTACAAAAATTGGATAGATCGGTATATTTATTGGTACAGGTTTAAAAATGCGGTAATTTAAGGCCCCGATATGGTTCAAATAACTTTTATAGTTTTCAATGTTATAACAGTCGTTTATACATCTTTTATTGCATTTTAGTTGCCATTTGTTTTGGTATATAATTTATTGCATAATGTATTTTTAGAAAATGGCCAATTGGATAGATCGGTAGAATTATTTTCCCAGGTTTAAAAAGGCGGTAATTTGAGGTTCCGATATGGTTGTGAATAACTTGACAGTTTTCATGCTATGACAGTCATTTATGCACCATTTTAAAGCATTATGATTGCACTTTAATTTGGTATATCATTTGTGGCACAATGTGTTCGTCTAAAAAATGGTCAATTTGAAGGATCGGTAGAATTATTGTTCTATGTTTAAAAACGCGGTAATTTGAGGTTCCGATATGGTTGCAAATAACTTTGACAGTTTTCATGCTATGACAGTCATTATATATCAGTTTAGAGCATTATGATTGCACTTTAATTTGGTATATCATTTGTGGCATAATGGGTTCGTCTAAAAATGGTCAATTTAATGGATCGGTAGAATTATTGTTCTATGTTTAAAAACGCGGTAATTTGAGGTTCCGATATGGTTGCAAATAACTTTGACAGTTTCATGCTAGGGCAATAGTTTATGCATCATTTTAAGCATTACAGATTGCACTTTGGGTTTTTTGGTGTATAATTTGGGCATAATGAATTTTACAAAAATTGGATAGATCGGTATATTTATTGGTACAGGTTTAAAAATGCGGTAATTTAAGGCCCCCGATATGGTTGCAAAATAACTTTTATAGTTTTCATGTTATAACAGTCGTTTATACATCTTTTTATTGCATTTTAGTTGCCATTTGTTTTGGTATATAATTTATTGCATAATGTATTTTTAGAAGATGGCCAATTGGATAGATCGATAGAATTATTTTCCCAGGTTTAAAAAGGCGGTAATTTGAGGTTCCGATATGGTGTGAATACTTTGACAGTTTTCATGCTATGACAGTCATTTATGCATCAGTTTAGAGCATTATATTGCACTTTAATTTGGTATATCATTTGTGGCACAATGTGTTCGTCTAAAAAATGGTCAATTTGAAGGATCGGTAGAATTATTGTTCTATGTTTAAAAACGCGTAATTTGAGGTTCCGATATGGTTGCAAATAACTTTGACAGTTTTCATGCTAGGGCAATAGTTTATGCATCATTTTAAAGCATTACAGTTGCAACTTATTTTGGTGTATAATTTGTGGCATAATGAATTTTTACAAAAAATTGGATAGATCGGTATATTTATTGGTACAGGTTCAAAATGCGGTAATTTAAGGCTCCGATATGGTTGCAAATAACTTTTATAGTTTTCATGTTATAACAGTCGTTTATATACTTTTTATTGCATTATAGTTGCCATTTGTTTGGTATATAATTTATTGCATAATATTTTAGAAAATTGCCAATTGGATAGATCGGTAGAATTATTTTCACAGCTTTAAAAAGGCGGTAATTTGAGGTTCCGATATGGTTGCAAATAACATTGACAGTTTTCATGCTATGACAATCATTTATGCATCATTTTAAAGCATTATGATTGCACTTTAATATGGTATATAATTTGTAGCATAATGTGTGTTTTACAAATTGGTCAATTTGATAGATCGGTAGAATTATTGTATATGTTTAATAAAGCAGTATCTGAGGTTCCGATATGGTTGCAATTAACTTTGGCAGTTTTCGTGCTAGGACAGTCGTGCATATTATGCACCATTTTAAAGCATAAAATTGCCATTTGTTTTGGTATATAATTTATTGCATAATGTATTTAAGAAAATGGCTAATTGGAGATCGGTAGAATTATTTTGCCAGGTTTAAAAAGGCGGTAATTTGAGGTTCCGATATGGTTGTGAATAACTTTGACAGTTTTCATGCTAAACATTTATACATCATTTTAAAGCATTACAGTTGCACTTTGTTTTTGTGTTAATTGTGGCATAATGAATTTTTACAAAAATTGGATAGATCGGTATATTTTGGTACAGGTTTAAAAATGCGGTAATTTAAGGCCCCGATATGGTTGCAAATAACTTTTATAGTTTTCATGTATAACAGTCGTTTATACATCTTTTTATTGCATTTATGTTGCCATTTGTTTGGTATAT
>NW_023998138.1:0-10802 GCF_015586225.1 Lucilia sericata | reverse complement strand
AATTTGTTAATTTATTGTTGTTAAGTGTTGTAGGACAAAAAATTTAGTTGTCAAAACTGCTGATGACGTAAAACTTGCAAAATTTCTTTTCCTACTCTAAAATAAAGTTTCGTTAAGTTTTTTTAATAGGCCTAGAATGAAAATGTAGATCTATTTCAATTAATTATAAAAAATAAAAAACGAATAAGATAAAATTTTCGTTCAAAATCCATTTCGTTCAAAAGATTAAGATTCGTTAAGTTTTAAAATCGTCGTAGAAGAAAATTTTTTATGGATTCATGTAAAATAAGAGGCATTTAAAACGAATTTGGGAAAATATTTTCAAAATTTAATTTCCTTCTTAATAACAAAGTTTCGTTATGTTTTTTATATCGTCTTAGAACAAAAGTTTTGATAGATTTAAATTAATTATAAAAAGTAAATAAGGAATATGGTAAAAATTTCCTTCAAATCCCTTATCGTTTAAAAAGTAAAGTTTCGTTAAGTTTTTGAAATGAGCTTATAACCAAACTTTGGAGAAATTTCCATAAATTATTTTATCTTCTAAATGAAAATACCAAAATTTTTTAAAAATTTCTTTTCCTACACAAAAATAAAGTTTCGTTAAGTTTTTAAAATCATCTCAAATAAAAAGTATTGATGGATTTCGATTAATTATAAAGCGTTTTAAAGGAATATGGTAAAATTTTATTTAAAAAGTTTTTTCGTTCAAAAAATAAAGTTTCGTTAAGTTTTTGAAATAAACTTAGAACCAAAATTTTGAAGGATTTCCATAAATTATTATGTCTTCTAAAAAAACACTAAAATTTTTAGAAAATTTCTTTTCTTACACAAAAATAAAGTTTCTTTAAATTTATAAAATTGTTTTAGAACAAAAATTTTGGTGGAATTCAGTTAATTGTACTACGTCTAAAACGATTATACTAAAATTTTAGTTCAAATCTCTTTTTAATCAAAAAATAAAGTTTCGTTAAGTTTTTTTAAATGCCTGGGAATACAAATTTTAATGTTTTTCAATAATATTTAAGGTGTAAAATCAGATTACAGTCCAAATTTCTTTCATATTACCTTTATTTCACAATAATAAAGT
The DNA here is from genome assembly GCF_015586225.1 of Lucilia sericata. Classification (NCBI taxonomy): domain Eukaryota; kingdom Metazoa; phylum Arthropoda; class Insecta; order Diptera; family Calliphoridae; genus Lucilia; species Lucilia sericata. Next base: position 9,712 of record NW_023998138.1, on the reverse strand, counting down.
TTCGTTAAGTTTTTTAAATTATTCAAAATGGAAATTTTTTCTTGATTTTAGTAATAATTTACTCATAAAAAACGTATTAATTAAAATACTTTACGAATTCTGTTTCTTTAACAAAAATAAGGTCTCGTTAAGTTTTTAAAATTCGCCAAATAATTTATACAAAAGTTTAGAATTTAGTAAGTTTTTTTCGAAATTCATTCGTTTACAATAATAAAGTTACGCTAAATTTTTTAAATTCTTGAAAATTCCAAAATTTTATTAGTTTTGGAGAAAAACTGAAGAACACCAAACGTTTTTAGTAAATTATTGTCAAAAATTTGCTAATTTTTTGAAAACATTTTCCAAATTTCCTTAAAATTTACCTAATTCTAACCTAAAATATGTTTGTACTCTTTTCTTTTGACGTTAACCAAAGAATAAACACGTTAACTCTCGAACAGCTGTACATTGTTGTTGTTTACTCCTTTTTGTTTACATTCCTAGTTGAGCCTAAGCTGGGAGTATTAGCACGTTTGCTTATGCTTTTCCGTTAATTTCTTTTGTTGCTTTATTTACATTTAACTTAAGGCAAGACAAACAAGGATGGGAGTAGCAGTACTATTGCAATTGACTTATTAACATTATTTGAAGGGGATGTGAGTTGAAGTTGGATTTTAATAAAGAATTTAATTAAATAAAAGAAAAAGGAAGAAAATTCTTTATAAAATTATTAAGAATTTAATGTTTTAAACAAAAATATTAAAAAATAGACTTTGTTTAAACATAAAATAGTAATTTGTTAATTAGAATTTTAGCAATTATTTCAATTTTATTTAAATGTTTAACCCCTCAGTGTTTGCCATAAAATTTTAATAAAAACTAACAAAAAAGTTTTAATAACCTAAAAAAAACTCCACAAATATTTGTTTAATTTATTAAAAAAGTGAAAAAAAAATGTTTAATAAACTAATATTAATCATTTAAATCTCCTAAAAAAAACAAGTTTTTAAACCTTCATAAACAAAATTATATAACAAAGAACACCTACACCAAATTTCAAAAAACTGTCATACAAAAATCCAACATGTATTCCAGCAGCAGTAGTTCGGCGTTGGTGTGTTTAGCCAACTCCGAATTATCCACAAATAATAACAATAATAAACAACAACAGCAGAGTCAGCCTCAATCTCAGTCGCAGCAACAGCAGCATCAGTTTAGTCTTAATAATGATTTATCATTGAATTCGTTGAAACCCATAATGACTTCGACTCCGTATAATAATCATCATCATCAGTTGTATAATAGATCCATTTCTATGGTGGATGATTGCCTGATTACTTGTACTAAGGGAGAAAAACAACGTAGACCCAAAAAGAGTATAGTTAAAGCAAGGTAAATATTAGAAATTTTAGAAAAAAAAAACTATTTGTTTTAATAAAAATTTTAACAAGTTAATGCAGAATATTTGCTTAAAAAAAAAACTTTTGAATAGAAGTAATAAAAGCTTTCTATATACCGTTTCTTACATAAAGATTGCTGATAAGGAGCCGCAGAGGTCCCGGAATTTCATTCCATTCTTGCTTCCCGGCGTATATATCTATTTATTTATCTATCTATCTATCTATCTATCTATCTATCTATCTATCTATCTATCTATCTATCTATCTATCTATCTATCTATCTATCTATCTATCTATCTATCTATCTATCTATCTATCTATCTATCTATCTATCTATCTATCTATCTATCTATCTATCTATCTATCTATCTATCTATCTATCTATCTATCTATCTATCTATCTATCTATCTATCTATCTATCTATCTATCTATCTATCTATCTATCTATCTATCTATCTATCTATCTATCTATCTATCTATCTATCTATCTATCTATCTATCTATCTATCTATCTATCTATCTATCTATCTATCTATCTATCTATCTATCTATCTATCTATCTATCTATCTATCTATCTATCTATCTATCTATCTATCTATCTATCTATCTATCTATCTATCTATCTATCTATCTATCTATCTATCTATCTATCTATCTATCTATCTATCTATCTATCTATCTATCTATCTATCTATCTATCTATCTATCTATCTATCTATCTATCTATCTATCTATCTATCTATCTATCTATCTATCTATCTATCTATCTATCTATCTATCTATCTATCTATCTATCTATCTATCTATCTATCTATCTATCTATCTATCTATCTATCTATCTATCTATCTATCTATCTATCTATCTATCTACCTATCTATCTATCTATCTATCTATCTATCTATCTATCTATCTATCTATCTATCTATCTATCATCTATCTTCTACCTATCTATCTATCTATCTATCTATCTATCTATCTATCTATCTATCTATCTATCTATTTATTTCTATCTATCTATCTATCTATCTATCTATCTATCTATCTATCTATCTATCTATCTATCTATCTATCTATCTATCTATCTATATCTATCTATCTATCTATCTATCTATCTATCAATATATCTATCTGTCCATTAAACTAAAGTCTTCTTTCTGGCTCCTTATAAGAAGGAACTGTCAACGCATTTAAATTAATAAATTTACAATTTAAATTGCATTTTATTCTTTTTTAAATAAATTACATTTATCATCAACTATTAAATTAAAAAAAATTAATTCTATTTTTGCACACATTTATGTTGATTCTTTGTTATTATTCTAACTCCTCCCCTCTTCCCACTATCCCATTTTCTCTTTAATAAAAGTCATTCAACTTTTTGTATGGCTGGCTCACATATGCATACGCATGTTGATATGCATTTAGCATACATGTTTGTATACATGTTGTTAAACATGCATATATTAATGACAGCTAGCCTGTGCGTTTAACTTATGTTGTCATTTTATTGCCTTTTTGTCGCTTCGTTTTTACTTTTGCCTGAAAACACATAAAGACGTTGCACTACAAAGCGTTTTTCTTAGTGTATGAGTTCATAATTTATTATTTATTTGTTCTTTTTTTTAAAGCATTTATTTCCCTTTTTGAACACAAAAGCGTGTTGTGATTTTTATTAAATTTAATTGTAAAATTGTATGTAAATAAATAAAATTTTAATGGTTGGCCTTAAAGGGAAGTGTAACTAATGTTGAAATGTATAAAAATGTCATGATTAATTTATGATTATTTAGATACTTTAAGAAAATCAGAGGTAGTTGTGTTATTTTGCTTACAATTTAGTTATTTTGGAAGCGATTTGGCGGATTTTTGACTATTATATATGAAAGGTCTTTAACTTTAATAAAATGCTAAAATTTGGTGGAAAAGTTATTAAGGGTTTTAGAAATTTTGGGTTTTTATAAAGGATTTTTAGTTTGGAGTTTAAAAGCATGGTTTGAATTTTGCCTTCAAACTCTTAATATTATTGATTTAGGACTTTCTAATGACACCTTCCCTTGTTCTATGAGATATCTAGAGACTTAGTTATTCCCCTGTTAAAACATTTTTAGTTAGACAAAGTTTATTGTACTCTTCTGTCTAGTATAACAGAATTATTCTTCGGTAATTTAATAATATTTTTCTTTTTATTTCATTTTAATTTATTTGTGCCCACCAAACTCGTTAAACATTTATCAGTTCTTTGAACTTTTCATGTCTCTCACTCTTCCTACTCTTAAGACTGCATAATAATAATTTTTCTTGCTATTTTAAGTTAGATCGTGTTTGTCTAATGTAATTAGACAATTGTAATGTTATAGTATTTCGTTACATTATTGTTGTTGTTGTTTTCTTACATATTTTAATATTTAATTTTCTTATTAACGAAAAAAGAAACACGTTAAGTTTCACACAAAAACCTAAGACAAGACGAGACAAGTTCTGGTCTTGTAAGTTTCATTCATGCGGAAGTTTATTTTTTTTCATTTTTTTCTTCTTCTATCTTTTCTTTATGGTAGACTAGGTTTTTTATGTTTGTTTTTCTATTAAAATTTATTCACCTTTTTTTGTTGTCTTCTTTTAAAGTATAATTATGGGTAATTTAAAAACAGGTTACATTTTTTTACAATAAAATAAAACTATTTCTTTAGTTTTACTCTCCCTCATCTTAAATTGCTGGTCTTCTTCTTAATGTTATTGTTTTTTTTTGCTGTTTTTTCTGCTCACCTGTTTTCCACTGTTTGAGCTTTACTTCATTTACTCTCTTTATATTAACGTGATGAGTAAGTGGTCTTTTGTTGTTGTTGTTATTATAAGTGTTTATAAACAAAGTATTGTTTTGTTATTGTTTCTAGGCAGAACTTGTTTTACTTATTAAATGCTGCTTCTTCTTGTTAAATAAAAGGTTTGTTTTTGTCTAGAGTTGAGAGATGTTGTTTGATAGTGATGACATGCAGGGTTGGTTATGTTAGCACTATTATAAATTGTTAAATTATTAGTTATAATTACATTTTCTTGTATTTAAAGCAAAAAAAGAGGAAAATTGATATATTTTTACAAAGTTTTTAATGAATTCAAAATATATTTTAATAAAATTGCAAATTATAACAAATAATCTCTCTTTAACCGAGAACTTTTTAAAGTATGTTTAATTTTTTCAAGATAACTCCCCTTTTTTAACTTCATTCTCTTACTCCCTTCTTTGTTTATGGTCTTAATCATCTTTGTTCGTGCAAACATGTTTTTATTTTATTTCTTTCCCTGTTTTCGTTTAAGTTTCTTTCTTTCTTTTTACAATTTTAAATGTTTTATTAGACTTTGTCTAATAAGATTGATGTGATTTCTATTTCTATAACTGTTTTTCTTTTTGCAAACTTTTGTTGGATTCTTTTTAAAACGTCTATACTATTGTTAGCGTGTTTCAAGAAACCAGATTTTATAATGTCTGATTTCCTACTCCCTCTAACACTACATATCTTACTCTTAACACGCTATTAAACAATACAGAGATTTTTTTTCAATATTTAGAAACTATTTTAAACAAATTTTAAAATTTTTTAACAAAAAGCAAGTTTTTGAAAGAATAGTAATATTTTAAAAATAGTAGTAAAATACTACTTTTTTTCAAAATGCCAAAAATTAAACAAAATACCATAAAAACATGTTATTTTAAACTATTTTTCTTATAATAAATGAAAAACTAAAATAGTACATATGTAGTAAAAATACTACTTTTTCTAAAAACGTAATATTTAAACCAAAAATTATAAAAATATGGTATATTAAATTTTTTAAAGCATTTCCTTTATGTTTTGTAAAGAAACTACTATTTTGGCAAAAGTAGTAAAATACTACTTTTTTTAAATGCTAAAATTTAAACAAAAAATCTTAAAAACGTGTTATTTAAAGCTATTTAAAACATTTTCTTTAAGTTTTGTTAAGAAAAGTACTCTTTTTGAAAAAGTGGTGAAGTACTACTTTTATCAAAATCTTAAAATTTAAGCAAAATATCATGGAAACTTGATATGTTAAGCTATTTAAACCATTATGTACAAGATTTTTAAACAAAAGTACTATTTTTTAAAAGTAGTAAAATACTACATTTTTCAAAATGTTAAATTTTGTAAAGATAACAACTATGTATTTCTAAAATAGTAAAAATACTACATTTTGCAAAATGCTTAAATTTTTCAAACAATTATGGAAAAGTGTTAATAAAAGCTATTTAAATATATTTTTTTAAGTTTTTAATGAAAACAAATATTTTAAAAATAGTAGTAAAAAATACTACTTTTTTTAATTTTAAAATATAAGCAAAAATTCATAAAAACGATTAGTTTATGCTATTTACACCATTTTCAGCAAGTTTTTTAAAGAAAACAACTATTTTAAAAATAGTAGTAAAATACTACTTTTTTTAATGTTAAAATTTAAGTAAAAAATCATAAAAACTACTTATTTAAGCTATTTAAAACATTTTCTTGAAGTTTTTCAAAAAAAAGTACTATTTTAGAAAAAGTAGCAAAAAAAACTACTTTTTCAATATGTTAAAATTAAAGCAAACAATCATAAAAACAAGGTATATAAAGCTATTTAAACCATTTTCTTTAAGTTTTGTAAAGAACGGTACTTTTTTGAAATAGTTGAAAAAATACTACTTTTTTCAAAATGTTAATATTTAAGCAAAAAATTATAGAAAAGTGTTATTTAAAGCTGTTTTAACCATTTTCTTTAAGTTTTGTAAAGAAAGGTACTTTTTTGAAATAGAAGAAAAAATACTACTTTTTTCAAAATGTTAATATTTAAGCAAAAAATTATAGAAAAGTGTTATTTAAAGCTGTTTAAACCATTTTCTTTAAGTTTTGTAAAGAAAGGTACTTTTTTGAAATAGTAGTAAAATACTACTTTTTTAAAAATGTGTATTATTAAGAAAAAAATCATAAAAATGTATCAGTTTAAGCAAATTAAACCACTTTCTGCAAGTTTTTTAGGTAAAATGCTATTTTAAAAATAGTAGTAAAAATACTACTTTTTTCAAAATGTTGAAGTTTAAGCAAAAAATTATAGAAACGTGTTAATTAAAGCTTTTTAAGCTATTATTGCAAGTTTTTTTAAATAAAAGTACTACATATTTTTGGAAAAGTAGTAAAATACTTCTTTTTTAAAAGTGTAATATTTAAGCTAAAACTCATGAAAAATAGATATTTTAAGCTTTTTAAACCATTTTTGCAAATTTTTTTAAAGAAAAATAGTAGTAAAACTACTACTCTTTTCAAAATGTTAAAATTTAAGCAAAAATTTATAAAAACGTGTTAGTTTAAGCTATTTAAACCATTTTTTGCAAGTTTTTTTAAGAAAAGTACTATTTTTGAAAAAGTAGTAAAATACTACATTTTTCAAAATGTTAAAATTTAAGCAAAAATTTATAAAAACGTATTAGTTTAAGCTATTTAAACCATGTTTTGCAAGTTTTTTTTAAGAAAAGTACTATTTTTAAAAAAGTAGTAAAATACTACTTTTTTCAAAATGTTAAAATTTAAGCAAAAAATTATAAAAATAGGTTATCTTAACATTTTTAACTTGTAATTGCGTTCATTGTGTGGTTTTTTCTTGTTTTAATTGTGTATTGTGTTTGTAAAGTTTGTTGGTTCTATTTTAAAAGCAAACAGCTGTTATAGGTTACTAACGGTTTATTTAATGTTTATTTTTATATAGATTTTTTTCTTGTTACTCTTAGTTACCTTTTTCTAAATTATTAAAGGGGTGTTCTTTTGCTTAAAGTTTAATGTGATGGGGTTTTTGCGTTTTGTTTCTCTAACAATTTCTAGGTGTGCTCTATATTACGTATAAAGGGGAGGAGGCGAAGTTCAAGGGGCCAGACTTTTTAGTATAATAATTGAAACCTTGACAATTGTTGTTTAAAACTTTTGTAAATAGTTTATTTATTATTTAAAATGTTGTTATATAGTTAAATTAATAAAATTTTTGAAATAAAACAAAGGTTAAACTCTTTTTATAGGAATGACATTGAATTAATACCTAACACAAGGTTTGTCTACCTTACACTTAAATTAAACAGTTAAATAAAAAACTTTATTTAGAAATTAAAGAAATTCTTTGAATAAAAAAACTTTTACTTTTTTCATAATAAAATACAGGAATTAAATTAAAAAAAGAAATTTGCTTGTTTTTTCAAGAAATCTTACAATTTCATGATGACACTTTTTGTATAACAACAATTACTCTATAAAAAAAAGTTTAATGACTTTCAATTACACTCAAGAAAGACAGAAAGAAAGTACAATTTTATGCACAAAAACAACATATTGCAAAATCAAATAAAAGTTATAAAAGAAATTAAGGAAAGAAGCAATAATAATTATATGTTTCTTTAAAAAACATGTAGAAAATAGTTTAAATAGCTTCAAATAACAAGTTTTACGATTTTTTGCTTATATATTACATTTTTGAAAAAAAGTAGTATATTTTACTACTATTTTTAAAATAGTTGTTTTCTTTAAAAAACTTTTTGAAAATGGTTTAAATGGCTTAAAATATTATGTTTTTATTATGTTTGGCATAAATTTTAGAATTTTGAAAAAAGTAGTATTTTACTACTATTTTAAAAATAGTACTTTTCTTTAAAAAAATTGCAAAAGTTGGTTTAAATAGCTTTAAATAACACTTTCATATAAATGTTTGCTTAAATTTCAAAATTTTAAAAAAGTAGTATTTTCACTACTATTTTTAAAATAGTTGTTTTCTTAAAAAAACTTGCTGAAAACGGTTCAAAAGGCTTAAAAACAATGTTTTTATGATTTTTGCTTAAATTTTAGCATTTTGAAAAAAGTAGTATTTTACTACTTTTTCCAAAATAGTTGTTTTCTTCAAAAAACTAGCTGAAAATAGTTTAAATAGCTTAAAATATTACGATTTTATAATTTTTTGCTCAAATTGTAGCATTTTGAAAAAAGTAGTATTTTACTACTATTTTTAAATTATTTGTTTTCTTTAAAAAACTTGCTGAAAATGGTTTAAATAGCTTAAAGTAACATGTTTTTATGATTTTCGCTTAAATTTTAAGATTTTGAAAATAGTAGTCTTTTACTACTAATTTTAAAATTGTTGTTTTCTTTAAAAAACTTGCTGAAAATGGTTAAAAGGGCTTAAAATATACGTTTTTATGATTTTTGCTTAAATTGTATCATGTTGAAAAAGGTAGTATTTTACTACTATTTTTAAAATAGTTGTTTTCTTTAAAAACATAAAGAAAATGGTTTAATTGGCTTAAAATATTACGTTTTTATAATTTTTGCTTAAATTTTACGATTTTGAAAAAAGTAGTATTTTTACTACTATTTTTAAAAACTAGATTTTTAAGGTTTATAAACCTGAAAATAGTTTGTTTAAATAAATAAAAAAATTTTTCTGTTTTAAAAAAGAAGTATTTTTTACTACTTTTTTATTAAAATTTAATATTTTAGTTTTAAAGTTAAAAATTTCTTATGTTATCTGTTCACATTTGATTTACTGTAAATTTAACTCTCTTTTGTTTTAATTTTTTTGATGGTTTTCTCTTGTGGGTATCTTGTTAACAAAATTTTTTTTATTGTAAAGTTTTTTTTTTGTTGTTTTATTTTTAATGATTTTTTATTTTTTGGTATAATTTAGTTTTTTTGTTGTTGTTTGGTCTGAGTCTCTCTTATTGTTTTTTAGGTTACTGTTTATTTGCCAAATTATGTTGTATTCAGTTTAAATTTATTTATATTCTTTTGTGGTAGCACGATGACGACGGTTTTGCGGTTTTTATAAAGTCGAGTGGAAAAAAAGTTTTACTGTGTTTTTTTTTCTTTCAATTTTTTCTTATTTCTGACTTATTTTCGAAAAAAAGTGATGACGAATTGATTTCAGGTCTCTAGTGAAACAAAGATTATTTTTTAAGAAAAAACTTAGTGTTAATTTTATTAAAACAAAAAAAATATTTCGAAAATTTTTAAAATATTAAAAAAAGTGTTATTTTTCTAATTTTTAAATTTAAATTTTTTAAATAAATTTGTTTTTAAAATTTCCCATTTTTCTTTTATTATTTTAGTTCCGTTTTAGTTTTTCTTCAAAAAATTTTTTTAAATTTTTTCCGTTAAAATTTATTAAAAATTTTTATTTTTGTCCCAAAATTATTTCTTTAAAACTATGCACTTATCTTTTTACGTAATTATAACGATAAATTGCTTTCTAAGTGCTGATTATTTAAAAAAAAAATTACAACAACCTTGAACCATCAAACCATCATCATC
>NW_023998137.1:0-10795 GCF_015586225.1 Lucilia sericata | reverse complement strand
TAAAAAAATAAGAACATTAAAATTATATACCTATAATACCCCCAACAATACAAACAAATAATGTTAATAATTTTAAATAAGAAGGAAGAACAACTACTATAGGAGTAGGAAAAATCAATCATCTTAACATTCTCCCACCAAAAATTCTTAAAATTAATAAACCTATTATACTTTTCAATATTACTCAACCTTCATCATTTAATATATTTAAAGAAGAAAAATTAGAATCACCAGTTATTGTATAATAAACTAACCGAAAAGAATAACATACAGTTAAACCTGTTGAAAAAAAATAAAGAAAAAAGAAAATATATTAATATAAGATAAAGAAACTGTTTCTAAAATTAAATCCTTAGAATAAAATCCAGCTAAAAAGGTATACCACATAAAGCTAAATTAGCTACATTAAAACAAGAAGAAGTTAATGGTATTATTAATCTTAAACTTCCCATTAATCGAATATCTTGAGAATTATTTATATTATGAATAATAGCCCCAGCACATATAAATAATAAAGCCTTAAATAAAGCATGAGTCAATAAATGAAAAAATGCTAACTTATAATAACCTATTGATAAAATTCTTATTATTAATCCTAATTGTCTTAAAGTAGATAAAGCAATAATTTTCTTTAAATCAAATTCATAATTAGCTCCTAACCCTGCTATAAATATTGTTAATCCAGATAATAATAATAATAAATTACCCAATCATGAACTTCTTAATAAAATATTAAATCGAATTAATAAATAAACACCAGCAGTTACCAAAGTTGAAGAATGAACTAAAGCTGAAACTGGCGTAGGAGCTGCTATAGCAGCTGGTAATCAAGAAGAAAAAGGAATTTGAGCTCTTTTAGTTATTGCAGCTAACATAACTAATCCTCCTACAATTATTATTTCTATATTACTTTTTATTACTTCTAAATAAAAAATATAATTTCAACTTCCATAATTTAATATTCAAGCAATAGCTAATAAAAGAGCAACATCACCAATTCGATTAGATAAAGCTGTTAATATACCAGCATTATAAGACTTAACATTTTGAAAATAAATTACTAAACAATATGAAACTAATCCTAAACCATCTCATCCTAATAAAATACTAATTAAATTAGGACTAATAATCAATAATATTATAGAAGTAACAAATATTAATACTAATATAATAAATCGATTAATTTTATAATCACTTTCTATATATTCCTTACTATAAAAAATAACTAATGAAGAAATTATTAAAACAAAAGATATAAAAATTAAACTTATTCAATCAAATAATAAAGTTATAACAATATTTATTGAATTCATCGAAACAACTTCCCACTCAATAAAAATTCTGTAATCATTTATAATAAAAACAAGTCCTATAAAAAAAGAAAACAATCTAAAAAAAATAATCTTACAAAACTAATTGTACAAATTGATATATATTTCACGGTTTAAAAAGAAAATCTCTTATCATTGACACCACAAATCAATATTTTTATTAAACTATTTAAACATAATCATAATATACATATATCACCCTTTAAAATTAACAAATTTAAAGGAAATCAATGTAAAAATAAAAGTAAAAATTCTCGAACAGAACCTCCTCTAAAAGAATAAATTCCAGAAAAAATTTTACCGTGTTGACTATAAGCATATAAATATAAAGTATAAGCAGCTCTAAAAAAAGACAATAATGATAATATAAATATAGAAACTCATGATCAACTAACAATTCTATTAATTAAAGAAATTTCTCCTAATAAATTTAAAGTAGGTGGAGCAGCTATATTAGCAGATCTTAATAAAAATCATCATAATGCTATAGAAGGTATAAAATTTAATATCCCCTTATTAATTAATAATCTTCGTCTTCCTGTTCGTTCATAAGAAATATTAGCCAAACAAAATAATCCTGAAGAACATAAACCATGAGCAATTATTAAAGTATAAGAACCACAAATTCCTATATAAGTTAAAGTTATTAATCCAGCTAATACAATTCCTATATGAGCAACTGAAGAATAAGCAATTAAAGCCTTTAAATCTGTTTGACGTAAACAAATTAATCTAACTAATACTCCCCCTACTAATCTAATTCTAATTCAAATAAAATTAAATTTTAATCCTATTAATTGTAAAAAAGGAAATACCCGTAATAATCCATAACCCCCTAACTTTAATATAATTCCAGCTAAAATTATTGAACCAGAAACAGGAGCTTCTACATGAGCCTTAGGTAATCATAAATGAACTAAAAATATAGGTATTTTTACTAAAAAGGCCATAACTAAAGAAAAATAAAGAATTTCATAATTAAATATATAATTATTTAATAAATAAAAATTTAAAGTTCCAGTAGCCTTATATAAATAAAAAATACCAACTAATATTGGTAAAGAAACTAATAAAGTATAAAATAATAAATATACCCCCGCTTGCAAACGTTCAGGTTGATAACCTCACCCTAAAATTAAAAACAAAGTAGGAATTAATCTACTTTCAAAAAATAGATAAAATATAAATAATCTCATTCTACTAAAAGTTAATACTAATAAAATTAATAATAAAATAATGTTTAATAAAAATAATTATAATATATAGTATAATAAATATCTGGCAACGTCAATATGTGCGGTTGAGAAAAATTCGCGGTCGTGAAGCAAAAGCAAAAAAATCTTTGAAAATATTAAATAATTTGAATTATAAAATATGATCTATGTAAAAAAGTGATTAATATTTAATTCTGAGCTTATTGAATATAAATATAAGTGTGTTTTGATAATAATCCCGAAAAACTTTAACAAAATAAATTTGACTGGAATATCTCACATTGACTTGGTGTTAAGACAAGCTAAAAAAAAAAAAAAAAAAAAAAAAACATACATGATATTTTAACTACTTTAAACTACTTTAACTACTTTAAATATTACTTTTCTCATATTAATGCATATTACAATCCGCAAAAGTGAAATAAATATAAATAAATTAAAATTCAACACAACATTTAATTGACACTAAAAATTAAAACAGAATAAATCTACATGTGTTTCCATTTATGTATATGCATATACATGATATCAATAAACATGATATCAATATAACGTTTGATTTAAACACATACATATGAAGGATAAAATAAATGCAAAAAAAAAAATTACGGAGAGTAAAAGATTTTAAAAGTAACATTTAGTGGGAAGAATATTGTGGATAAAAGGAATTTGAAGAAAGAAATATTTAGTGTTGTCATCTTGATGAATAAAAAAATAAAACAAGATAAATCAAATATACAATCATTTACGCACACAAATACATTAATTACCAATATTTTTGGTGGATAGTTTACTATTAATATGTGTAAAAGTTAGAATTAAACAAGTTTCAACCCAACATCTAATTAATTTTACAAAATACAAATAAATATTTTAATTGCTTTAAAAATTATTTTTCTCATATTAATGCATATTACAATCTATATAAGTGAAATAAATATAAATAAATCAAAATTCAACACAACATTTAATGGACACCAAAAACTACAATAGAATAAATCTACATTTGTTTCCATATATGTATATACATATACATGATATCAATATAACGTTTGATTTAAACACATACATATGAAGGACAGAATAAATGTAAGAAATGATGGAGAGTAAAGATCTTAAAAGTAACATTTAGTGGGAAGAATGTTGTGGATAAAAGGAATTTGAAAGATTCATATAAGAAATATTTAGTGTTGTCAACTTCATGGATAAAAAAATAAAACAAAATAAATAAACAATACAATAATTTACGCACACAAATACATTAATTAATAATATTTTTGGTGAAAAGAAAATAATACTGCATTTTACTATTAATATGTGTAAAAGTTAAAATTAAACTAGTTTCAACCCAACATCTAATTAATAATAAAAAAAAAAAAAAAAAAAAATAAATAAAAAAAAAAAAAAAACAAATCTACATTTATTCACACATACTCTAATAAATAAATAATATAAATTAATACATTCTCATAATGTCACCAAAGAATCCTGTCCAGTGTCCTATTTGCCACACGAATATAACAAAAACTAATCCTAGTATTGGATGTGGAAGTTGTGGTCTTTACTTTCATAACAAGTGTGCTGGTGTCACTGAACAATTATTAAATGCCGTTCGTAAAAATATTTCTAAATTTTTGTGTAATGATTGTAAAAAAGGCATTGGAGTTGGTGAAAATACTAACAATGACATTATCAAACGAATGGAAGAAATTAAAATTTCAATAGAAAATAAAATTGAGGATACCAAAGTAAATATTGAGCATCGAATGGATAACGGATTTTTAAACCTAGAAACTAAAGTAGTCCAGATGGTTAATGATTTTCGTAAAGAAGTCAATACTGAAATTGCTAATATTAAATCGGATGTTGCTAATTGTTACTCTTGTGTCAAAAATACAGATAAAGCGTATGAGAACAAATATCATCAACTTCAATACAAGAACAATATGTTGGAAAGACGCTTAAATCGATCGGATATTTTGATAAGTGGATTAAATTGTACCATCGAAAAGATACGTGAAAACACAATTAAAATAGCCAAATTTGTTGGAGTGGATATTAGCCTCTCAGATATTAATCATTGCTGTTACATAAAACATAGAAAATACTTTATAGTAAAATTGAATTCCGTGCAATTACGTGACACCATCATGAAAAATTACCACAAATCAGAACCGTTATTGCTAAATAAAATCATAGGTGGAACCATTGAATCCAGAATTTATCTGAACGACAATTTGTCCCCATCGTCTGGCAAACTAAATTATCTTTGTCGCAAACTTTTGTCTGAGAAGAAAATAAAAAAATTTTATCTATTAAATATGGACAACCCTAAAGCCAAAATTCTTATGCTGGACGGAAAAAATATTTTGTTGGATAGCCAGCAGTGTGCAAACCTATTGGATGGCTGTTTGAATCTTCCTGAAGATGATAATAATTAGTAATAAGTGTAATTTAATAATATAAAATAAATTGTATTTGTTATAAATTATTGTTATCATCAGGTAATTATTATTATATTGATATTATAGTTATTGTATTGCAATTATTATATTATTTTAAAATGAAAATTATACATTTATATCATTCATACTTATATCCTTTTGTATAGTACTTAAAATTGGCATTTGATTATTTAGATATTTTTTCTCATGTGTAGTATAATCACACATGTAGTTAATAATTTCATTCTATAAAACATATGTATTTTTCTCTAGGTGTACACTAATATATTTATAATTTTTTTTTTCTAATTTTTTTAATTTTTTTTTCTCCTTCGTAATATTAGATATTTATTTTGAAATATTAATTACATATTTACTGCAAATCTTGAGAGTAATTAATCAAACTTATTAATAATACTTTTAAAGTAATAATACTATTAAAGTTATTTTATTAATAATATTCAACTCAAATTGTATTTGTATTTCTTTATTATTAATTTTATAACATATTTCATATTTATTGATTATTAATGCCTAAATTAAATACATTTTAATTAATAATTTGAAATATTGTTATATAACATATTTTTAGTTGCCCAACTGATAAATTTATAATAGAAAATTTTCAGAGGATAATAAAAATAATTTTTGTACACAATTAAATTGATATTTTTTTTTATTTTTTTATTTAAATGGAAATTACAAATACTTATTTGAACAAAACTGAACTAATAATAGAATCTGAAACACTTACCATATTAATTTAATGTTTATTAATTACTTAATTTGTTTAATATACAAATAAAAACCTTATTACTCAAAATTTATTAATAACTATAATTTAAACTAATTAGAATTAAAATTATTAACTCAGTGTAAATTGGATAAATTTACATGTATTTGATATATCTATATACAATTATGAAAATAAAAAGTAAATAATTTAGTGTACCCATTAATACATAATTAATACATATGCCAACTTAAAGTATATAATAGAAATTCAACATTATTGAAAAGGAAAAAATACATTTGAAGACAATTAATATCAATTGAATTTAAATAAATAAAACTATTTAATAAAACTTTTTTTCTTTTTAATTTGTATTTTCTCTTTTCTACATAATAAATACATACAAATGCTAATTTAAAATAATTGAATCGTATTACAAACTAAATTGAAAAACAAAATAATAAAAAATTAACTAAATTAAAAAATTAAATATTTGAGCACAATAATGATGATTTGTTATTAGTTTTTTATAAAATAAAATAAAAAATGCAATTACAATTTGTGCCTTTTTTAACAATAATGTTATCTTGTAGTTGTTACTTACTAAAACTATTTAAAATTTTTAAAACAAAATTTGAAATATGATCTCTATTTTTTTTTTTTTTTTTTTTTTCAATTATTATTAAAATTTGAATATTTAATTAATTTGATATAAAAAAGAAAAAAAAAATTAAATACGAAATTTAAGTTATTTTATTGTAATATTAAATACTATTATTATTATTTATCACTAAATCATAATTATTACATTCGTAAACTTTTAATTTTTTATACTTTGAATTTTAATGAATTTTGAATGTTTTAATATTTTTAAATTTATTTTTGCTTTTTTGCGACCTTTATATTATGTTGCCTTTATATATATTAAATAAGTTAAATTTGTTTTTAATAGGGATGATTGATTTTCGTGCACACTTTAGGGTTTATGATGAATTTAGGTGAGAATTTAGGTGAAATTGCCTCTGATGGCAGTAAAATTAATGCTGTAATAAACTCTGCAAACTTTAATATTCTACACTTCAATGCACAAAGTTTGGTTCCTAGAGAAAATAGCACTAAATTTGATGAAATTCGTAACTTGATAATGGATTGCGATATTGATGCCGTTGGTATAACGGAAACATGGTATAAGGAGTTTATTTATGATTCGGCTGTGTCAATTCCTGGTTTTAAACTTTTTAGAAAGGATAGAAGTGGTTGTAGAGGCGGGGGGGTTTGCTTATACATACGGAATAATTTAAAGACTGGTAATATTTTTGATGAACAATATGATGTTAATGTTGAATCACTTTTCGTGGAGATAATTTTAGAGGACAATTCAGTAGCTTTGTTAGGTGTTATATATCTTCCTAATGGTCAATTCCTTTGTTGTGAAAGGGTCCTTGAAAATTTCTCTTCTAGGTATAATAATATAATTTTGATGGGCGATTTTAATATAAACCTTTTTATTAATGGTGCTATTGTTCGCGAAATTTGCGAGCGACTGTCGTTATATATAGTTCACAATTCTTTACCCACACATTATTCTCCTCAACAATTATCTACATCACTTATAGATTTTTATCTAGTCTCTGACATAGAATTAGTTAGTAGTAAACATCAATTTCAAATACCTGCTCTAAATTCCTATCATGCGGCAATATTTATAACATATAATATTTCTCAGTTTAAAAATCCGGATATATACCTTTGTAGGGATTATTCAAATCTTAGCTACGACCAATGTTTACTTCAATTAGAATCTATGAATTTTTCTGGCGTCTATGATAGTTTGAATGTTGACGAGAGTGTAGAATGTTTTAATTCCAATTTAAATCGTTTGTTTGAGGATAATGTACCAAATCGTAGAGTAGTTAAAAGCGTTGTACATAATTGGATGAATGAAGAGTGTATTTGTAGTGCTAAGCGTATTAGAGATCTGACATATCGTGCCTACAGGGAAAATAGGTCTGATAGGAATTTTGAAGCTTATCGCAGAGCTAGAAACAGATTAAAAACCATCATAAGAGGTGTTCGCAGGAAGTACTGTTTAAGATTTTTTTCTACATGTGATCAGAAACAGTTATGGTGCAAGATTAAATCTATAGGAATTGTGAAATCACCAGGAAATGAACGGTTTCCTATTTCACTGAACGAGTTTAATGAATTTTCCCGTATGGCTGGAACTGCTGATGGTGGTCTTGACCATTTACCTTCCTCTGAAGGATTTACTTTTGCAAATGTTACGGAAACTGATGTTTTAAATGCAGTTTTAAGTATCAAATCTCAAGCGGTAGGTGCTGATCAAATTCATATTAAATTTCTTAAATTCATAATACTGCCTATTTTAAAACATTTAACATTTATTATTAACAGGGTGTTGACAACATCGGTAGTTCCTAAAATTTGGAAGGTTGGTAGGATTGTACCGATTCCTAAAGTTAAGATTCCTAGGAATTGTTCGGACTATCGTCCTATCAGTATTTTGTCAGTCTGTTCAAAAGTTTTGGAACTAATTATTAGGGAACAAATGTTACATCATCTAAATAGTTGTAGTTTGATTCATCCACATCAATCAGGTTTTAGGAAAGGATTTAGTACTACTGGCACACTTCTGGAAATCACGGAAACTATTAGGGAAAACTTCGACAAGGATTTGGTTAGTATTTTAATTTTTTTGGATTATTGTAAGGCATTCGACTCGATTAATCATTCATTGTTGATCCATAAGCTCTCACATACATTTGGTTATAGTTCAAGTGCCTGTAAACTCATTTACTCTTTCTTACATGGTCGCAGTCAATTTGTTCAAATAGAACGTGAAGTTTCTAGTAGGATTCCAATTTACCGTGGTGTGCCACAAGGGTCAATGTTAGGGCCATTATTATTTTTGTTATATATAAATGACATTTATCATGAATTAAATTTCTTGAAATGTTATACCTATGCTGATGACATACAGCTTTTATCAACGTTTGACTTATTATCTCTACAAAATTCTGAGGCGCATATTAATTCTGAACTTGATCTTTTAGTTGATTGGTCAAAACGTAACTTCTTACAACTAAATGCCATGAAATGCAAGGTAATGGTATTTTCTAAACAATCTATTTCTTTAAACATTATTCTGAATAACGAAGTATTAGAAATTGTTCCTCATTATAAAACACTTGGTATTATTTTGGATGATAAGCTAACATTTAGTTTTCATATAAATTCAGTAATTTCACGAATATCTTGGACATTGAGAAAGTTATATAATATTGGTTTTTACTTGCCCTCTTCAATAAAACGTCGTGTTGCTTTATCATTGTGTTTACCGTTATTAATTTATGGTATTGAAGTTTACTCATGTACCTCAAACTCCAACATTGACAGATTAAAAAGATCCTTTAATAGTGTAGTACGTTATATTTATGGACTTCGGATTAGTGATCATGTTTCTCAATATTACGTTGATTTACTTGGTTGTAGTTTCTTTCGATATGTTCAGTTGAGAAAAATGATTTTCTTTTTTAAAACTATAAAATATGGTAAACCTGACTATTTGCAGAATAAATTTAACTTTGCTATTTCAAATAGAACACATTCTTTAATATGTCCAGCACATGTTTCATTATTTATGACGAGATCATTTCGAGTTAACATAGCGCGCTTATGGAATACTGTTATTCCTTACCAGGAACGTAAATTCTCACATTCATTATATGCATTTAAAAATATTTTTTTGTCGAATTCATAACTAACCCTGAGCCTATTTTTAATGATATTCCACTATGTAAATGTATATTGTACAGCCATTTCCCCTAAGTTTTTATAAAATATTTAATTGGTATAACTCATTTGTTGCAAAAAATCTTTTATATAACCTTATTGCATTTCGCTCCTATTATGTTTTACTGTCATTTTTAGGCTAATAATATTATCTTTATTTTCACCAATTTATAGAATCCTAATCAGTGTGTGCAAAACTTCAAGTCTAACTATTAAAAATAAGAAAATTATAATTAAAAAAAATTATAAATATATGTTATATTTTCTTACTAAATAATGTACCAATAATATTTTTGTATTATAAGTATATTTAATTGTAGACTAGCCAATTAGGCCCTATCGGCTTACGGCCATTGTTTTTGAATAAATAAATAAATATAATAATAATAAATGCATATATAAATTAAGAAATAAATTTGTCTATAAAACATAATTTTTACAATTTTTATTGTTCAGAGAATGAAATAATTCATATTATCAAGATACATACTATTCTCAAAAAAAATCTTGTAAATAGGTAAATTGAATTACTAATTTCTAATATATAATTGGTAAAATAGAAATTGCAATAAAAGCAATACCCTATATTTTGTAATGAACGTAAATGCTACATAAATATATCATTTGTGAATTGACTTGTTATTAATTACATAAATATCAATCTCTAAAGGTGTTAATAATACTAATGAATAAAATTTTGTTATACGAATTCCTCAATATCCGTGAAGTGATATTGGAATGAATTTTATCATATAAATTTAATCCTATAGGGTTATTTGATCAGTTTCATGTAAAATAAAATGTGAATTAATGTTGCAGCTAATACAATGAATGGTAAAATGAAATGGAATGTAAAAAATCGAGTTAATGTAGCATTATCTACAGCAAATCCTCCTCATACTCATTGAACTAAATCAATACCTAGGTAAGGAATGGCTGATAATAAATTAGTAATAACTGTAGCTCCTCAAAAAGATATTTGACCTCATGGTAAAACGTATCCTATAAATGCTGTTCCTATAACTAAAAATAAGATAATTACTCCTACTAATCAAGTTGGAGTAAATAAGTATGATCCGTAATAAATTCCTCGTCCTACATGTAAATAAATACAAATAAAGAAAAATGATGCACCATTAGCATGTATAGTTCGTAGTAATCATCCATAATTTACATCTCGACAAATATGATTAACTCTATTAAAAGCTAAATTAATATCTGCAGTATAATGTATTGCTAAAAATAAACCAGTTAAAATTT
>NW_023998136.1:0-10872 GCF_015586225.1 Lucilia sericata | reverse complement strand
TTCTATTCTAGTTCTGTTCTAGTTCTGTTCTAGTTCTGTTCTAGTTCTTTCTAGTTCTGTTCTAGTTCTGTTCTAGTTCTGTTCTAGTTCTGTTCAAGTTCTGTCTAGTTTGTTCTAGTTCTGTTCTAGCTCTGTTCTAGTTCTGTTCTAGTTCTTTTCCAGTTACTTTTTTAAATTCAAATAATCTTAAACTAAATAATCGTTTAATCGAATAATATAATAATTAATATTTGAAATTATAATGCATTTCGCTATAAAAACTCTGTTTTTAACAATACTCCTCCAATTCAAAAAACTAAAGACTTAAGCGACAAGCACCACCGACAAACTCTTACTTCTTAGTCTTAGTGTTTGTTTATACATATATACTATAGATTTATTTATTTTATTATTCACTTATTTAAACCTAAACATACTCGAATATTTAAAAAAAAAGAATCCGTTTTTTTCCATGTCATTGCTATAAAATTGACTATTATATTTCTCACCTTATTAACCCTACCGCAACACTATAAATATTGAAAAATAAAAGCAAGAGAGAGAGTGAGATTTACCGGGTTACATACACCATTTAATTACTGCTTAATATATGTAAAGATACACATGGCCCGGTTTAAGTTTACTTAACCATAAAAAAGGGTATTGGTAGCGTTAAATAAAAATAAAACAAAATTTTAAAACAAATTTACAGGCTCTTGAAAGTTTGCTGTGTGTGTTCGAGTATTATGGGTTTTTAAATGTCTGTGACATCTGACACGCAATACTTAAGCAAATAAAAAATCTTTTAAGAAACTACCATTGGCTATGTTGCTGTTAGTAGTGTTGTTGGTAATAATGATATACTAAAGCAGAATAATAATAATGATGATGATGACAATGATTGTAATGTTGTTTAAATAAAAACAAAATAAAGGTAAAATAAAGAAATACCAGTAGCCAAATGTTGGGCTACTGCTAATATTTGTTTAGAGCATCTACATGCAACATTACACAGTTAAATACAAGCTAAAAACAACGACACAACAACCCAATACTTGAGATTGTAAAGATGCGTGAAATACATATTTAAAACTAACCTAAATAACCAGCAGCAATAACAACAATAACAACAACAGCAACTAACACTTAAAAGATAGCATTTACAACAACATTTTAGCTACTGAGAAAATACTTAAAGTTAAATAAACAAAAAAAACTAAACACTGGCTATGGTTGCTGTTGTTGTTGATTTTTTTTAATTTATGTTTAGTCAACATTTAGTTAGAAAAAAAAAACTAAAGATTGACCCTTTTTGACCATAAAGCAATGACAATGATAAAGTATAACTTGTAATTTACACGGTTTGCCAAAAACTATCACTTAACGATACTTACTTACTCACTTACCTACAAATAAATAGTCACCGTAGCTGCTTGCTATTCGTACATACAATAGTGTTTAAATATTACAACATTAAAAGATGAACACAAAAATAAATAATAGAAAAAAAAACATTAGTTACCAGGAATATGGTACGAAAAAAATAAACTGACAAAAAATAGTATTATAAGAAAAATACAGCATCTTCTTGGGTTGGCAAACAAGAGACGTTAGTAACAAGTATTAGTCAGAAGAGCCAAATTTAAGACTTTGATATACATACACATCAAAAAATTTCCAGAAATTGCTCCTAGATCCGTTTAACTAGAACAGAACTAGATCTGAACTAGAGCTGATGAAGAACTGAACTAGAATTGAACTAGAGCTGAACCTGAACTGAACTTGAACATAACTAGAACAGAACTAGAACAGAACTAGAACAGAACTAGAACAGAACTAGAACAGAACTAGAACAGAACTAGAACAGAGAAACTAGAACAGAACTAGAACAGAACTAGAACAGAAACTAGAACAGAACTAGAACAGAAACTAGAACAGAACTAGAACAGAACTAGAACAGAACTAGAACAGAACTAGAACAGAACTAGAACAGAACTAGAACTAGAACAGAACTAGAACTAGAACAGAACTAGAACAGAACTAGAACAAAATAGAACAGAACTAGAACAGAACTAGAACAGAACCAGAACAGAACTAGAACAGAACTAGAACAGAACTAGAAACAGAACTAGAACAGAACTAGAACAGAACTAGAACAGAACTAGAACAGAACTAGAACAGAACTAGAACAGAACTAGAACAGAACTAGAACAGAACTAGAACAGAACTAGAACAGAAGTAGAACAGAACTAGAACAGAAACTATAACAGAACTAGAACAGAACTAGAACAGAACTAGAACAGAACTAGAACAGAACTAGAACAGAATAACAGAACTAGAACAACTAGAACAGAAAGAACTAGAACAGAACTAGAACAGAACTAGAACAGAACTAGAACAGAACAGAACAGAACTAGAACAGAACTAGAAACAGAACTAGAACAGAACTAGAACAGAACTAGAACAGAACTAGAACAGAAAGAACAGAACAGAACTAACAGAACTAGAACAGAACTAGAACAGAACTAGAACAGAACTAGAACAGAAACTAGAACAGAACTAGAACAGAACTAGAACAAACTAGAACAGAACTAGAACAGAACTAGAACAGAAAGCTAGAACTAGAAAGAACTAGAACAGAACTAGAACAGAACTAGAACAGAACTAGAACAACTAGAACAGAACTAGAACAGAACTGGAACAGAACTAGAACTAGAACAGAACTGATCTTAAACTATCAATTATATCCCTGAAAATTTAACGCCCCTGTTGACGCTTCTCATCTATGCGAACCACCCATTAGGCAGAAAGTTTAACTAAGCTTTTACGGTGTGTAAGATTAACAACAATAATAACAAAGTATCATTGTATTTTGTTTAATGCTATTACCAAGTATATGATGTTACTTAGTTGTTGTTGTTGTTCTCTTTAACGTTTTTCATAAAAATGTTCATACGATCGTATACATTACGTTGTGGTGGTCCAACGATTATCATGAATTGATCTGTAAAATGTCAAAGCTACGTAAGAACTATAAAAAATATACTATTCTTAACAGTAGTCCAAAAGCATGGTAATACAAGTACAAAAAGCTTATGCGTTCTAATACCTTTATACTCCCAACCAAAGGCAGTCAGCCAGGCAGGGAGGCAGGCCGACAGCCAGCAATTGAATTGCAAAGCAACAGTTTAAGCAAACACACATATGTGAATCTTTTGATCATTTTTAAAGTAAACCTAACCTCAAATGCTAGCCATCAAACAGTAGAGTGTATGTGTGTGGCAATTGTTTACTTTGAACCATCATCATCTAAAACATGATGATGATCGTCAACGGCATCTGCAACATCATGATTGTAGTTCTTCTGGTACTATATAGCATACATTTTGGACTTGGTGTATTTTTTGTTAACATCTTTCATAGTTTTCCCATGTCCTCCGCATATGAAAAAACAAGCAGGCACACATTGTGACTTTATATGTTTGAAAAACATTTTTGCGAGATAACAAAAATGTTGGCAGCAATATTGACATTATGAGTGACAGTCGATTATTTATTATGTTGGTCAGTGCATGTGTATGTTGTGGTAACAAAAAATATGGTAAATTATTTGTTTAATGTTGGTGGGGAACAGAAAAATTGCGAAAATTATTAAGGAATGTGAAAAACTAAAATTAACAAATTATACCACTTGTAGTCTATAGTTAATGCTTTAAGTCCTAATCAGATTTGTACTTTGAAATAAAAGTGATCACAGATTACCATCCTTTAAGCCCTAGCGCCTTTGGTTTAGCCAGAAAATGGACTTTTGATTGTAAATCGAATTTTGCTAAGAAATAAAAGTGATCACAGATTATCATCCTTTAAGCCCTAGCGCCTTTGGTTTAGCCAGAAAATGCAATTTTATATTTTCACTCAAAAATTGGATTTTGATGGAAAATAGAGTGATCACAGATTTTCATTGTTTTGGCCCTAGCTCTTCTAGTTTAGCCAGATAATGCAATTTTATATTTTCACTCAAAAATTGTATTTTTGGTAGGAAATAGAGTGTCACAGATTTTCATTGTTTTGGCCCTAGCTCTTCTAGTTTGGCTAGAAAATGCAATTTTATATTTTCACTCATAAATTGTATTTTTGGTAGGAAATAGAGTGATCACAGATTTTCATTGTTTTGGCCCTAGCTCTTCTAGTTTAGCCAGAAAATGCAATTTTATGTTTTCACTTAAAAACTTGATTTTTGGTAGGAAATAGAGTGATCACAGATTTTCATTGTTTTGGCCCTAGCTCTTCTAGTTTAGTCAGAAAATGCAATTTTATGTTTTCACTCAAAAATTAGAATTTTGGTAGGAAATAGAGTGATCACAGATTTTCATTGTTTTGGCCCTAGCTCTTCTAGTTTAGCCAGAAAATGCAATTTTATGTTTTCACTTAAAAACTTGATTTTTGGTAGGAAATAGAGTGATCACAGATTTTCATTGTTTTGGTCCTAGTTTAGCCAGAAAATGCAATTTTATGTTTTCACTCAAAAATTGGATTTTGGTAAGAAATAGAGTGTCACAGATTTTCATTGTTTTGGCCCTAGCTCTTCTAGCTTAGCCAGAAAATGCAATTTTATGTTTTCACTCAAAAATTAGATTTTGGTAGGAAATAGAGTGATCACAGATTTTCATTGTTTTGGCCCTAGCTCTTCTAGTTTAGCCAGAAAATGCAATTTTATGTTTTCACTTAAAAACTTGATTTTTGGTAGGAAATAGAGTGATCACAGATTTTCATTGTTTTGGCCCTAGCTCTTCTAGTTTAGCCAGAAAATGCAATTTTATGTTTTCACTCAAAAATTAGAATTTTGGTAGGAAATAGAGTGATCACAGATTTTCATTGTTTTGGCCCTAGCTCTTCTAGTTTAGCCAGAAAATGCAATTTTATGTTTTCACTCAAAAATTAGAATTTTGGTAGGAAATAGAGTGATCACAGATTTTCATTGTTTGGTCCTAGTTTAGCCAGAAAATGCAATTTTATGTTTTCACTCAAAAATTGGATTTTGGTAGGAAATAGAGTGTCACAGATTTTCATTGTTTTGGCCCTAGCTCTTCTAGCTTAGCCAGAAAATGCAATTTTATGTTTTCACTCAAAAATTAGATTTTGGTAGGAAATAGAGTGATCACAGATTTTCATTGTTTTGGCCCTAGCTCTTCTAGTTTAGCCAGAAAATGCAATTTTATGTTTTCACTCAAAAACTTAGATTTTGGTAGGAAATAGAGTGATCACAGATTTTCATTGTTTTGGCCCTAGCTCTTCTAGTTTAGCCAGAAAATGCAATTTTATGTTTTCACTCAAAAATTAGAATTTTGGTAGGAAATAGAGTGATCACAGATTTTCATTGTTTTGGTCCTAGTTTAGCCAGAAAATGCAATTTTATGTTTTCACTCAAAATTGGATTTTGGTAGGGAAATAGAGTGATCACAGATTTTCATTGTTTTGGCCCTAGCTCTTCTAGCTTAGCCAGAAAATGCAATTTTATGTTTTCACTCAAAATTAGATTTTGGTAGGAAATAGAGTGATCACAGATTTTCATTGTTTGGCCCTAGCTCTTCTAGTTTAGCCAGAAAATGCAATTTTATGTTTTCACTTAAAAACTTGATTTTTGGTAGGAAATAGAGTGATCACAGATTTTCATTGTTTTGGCTCTAGCTCTTCTAGTTTAGCCAGAAAATGCCATTTTATGTTTTCACTCAAAAATTGGATTTTTGATGGGAAATAGAGTGATCACAGATTTTCATTGTTTTGGCCCTAGCTCTTCTAGTTAAGCCAGAAAATGCAATTTTATGTTTTCACTCAATAACTGGATTTTTGGTAGGAAATAGAGTGATCACAGATTTTCATTGTTTTGGCCCTAGCTCTTCTAGTTAAGCCAGAAAATGCAATTTTATGTTTTCACTCAATAACTGGATTTTTGGTAGGAAATAGAGTGATCACAGATTTTCATTTTCTAGTTTAGCCAGAAAATGCAACTTTATATTTTCACTCAAAAATTGGATTTTTGGTAGGAAATAGAGTGATCACAGATTTTCATTGTTTTGGTCCTAGCTCTTCTAGTTTAGCCAGAAAATGCAATTTTATGTTTTCACTCAATAACTGGATTTTGGTAGGAAATAGAGTGATCACAGATTTTCATTGTTTTGGCCCTAGCTCTTCTAGTTTAGCCAGAAAATGCAATTTTATGTTTTCACTCAATAACTGGATTTTTGATGGGAAATAGAGTGATCACAGGTTTTCATTGTTTAGGCCCTAGCTCTTCTAGTTTAGCCAGAAAATGCAATTTTATGTTTTCACCCTGTTTTCACCTGTTTTGGCCCTAGCTCTTCTAGTTTAGCCAGAAAATGCAATTTTATGTTTTCACGCAAAAATTGGATTTTTGGTAGGAAATAGAGTGATCACAGATTTTCATTGTTTTAGCTCTAGCTCTTCTAGTTTAGCCAGAAAATGCAATTTTATGTTTTCACGCAAAAATTGGATTTTTGGTAGGAAATAGAGTGATCACAGATTTTTATTGTTTTGGCCCTAGCTCTTCTAGTTTAGCCAGAAAATGCAAGTTTATGTTTTCACTCAATAACTGGATTTTTGGTAGGGAAAGAGAGTGATCACAGATTTTCATTGTTTTGGCCCTAGCTCTTCTAGTTAAGCCAGAAAATGCAATTTTATGTTTTCACTCAATAACTGGATTTTTGGTAGGAAATAGAGTGATCACAGATTTTCATTGTTTTGGCCCTAGCTCTTCTAGTTTAGCCAGAAAATGCAATTTTATGTTTTCACTCAATAACTGGATTTTTGGTAGGAAATAGAGTGATCACAGATTTTCATTGTTTTGGCCCTAGCTCTTCTAGTTTAGCCAGAAAATGCAATTTTATGTTTTCACTCAATTACTGGATTTTTGGATGGGAAATAGAGTGATCACAGATTTTCATTGTTTTGGCCCTAGCTCTTCTAGTTTAGCCAGAAAATGCAATTTTATGTTTTCACTCAATAACTGGATTTTTGGTAGGAAATAGAGTGATCACAGATTTTCATTGTTTTGGCCCTAGCTCTTCTAGTTTAGCCAGAAAATGCAATTTTATGTTTTCACGCAAAAATTGGATTTTTGGTAGGAAATAGAGTGATCACAGATTTTCATTGTTTTGGCCCTAGCTCTTCTAGTTTAGCCAGAAAATGCAAGTTTATGTTTTCACTCAATAACTGGATTTTTGTTGGGAAATAGAGTGATCACAGATTTTCATTGTTTTGGCCCTAGCTCTTCTAGTTAGCCAGAAAATGCAATTTTATGTTTTCACTCAATAACTGGATTTTTGGTAGGAAATAGAGTGATCACAGATTTTCATTGTTTTGGCCCTAGCTCTTCTAGTTTAGCCAGAAAATGCAATTTTATGTTTTCACTCAATAACTGGATTTTTGGTAGGAAATAGAGTGATCACAGATTTTCATTGTTTGGCCCTAGCTCTTCTAGTTTAGCCAGAAAATGCAATTTTATGTTTCACTCAATAATTGGATTTTTGATGGGAAATAGAGTGATCACAGATTTTCATTGTTTTGGCCCTAGCTCTTCTAGTTTAGCCAGAAAATGCAATTTTATGTTTTCACGCAAAAATTGGATTTTTGGTATGGAAATAGAGTGATCACAGATTTTCATTGTTTTGGCCTAGCTCTTCTAGTTTAGCCAGAAAATGCAATTTTATGTTTTCACGCAAAAATTGGATTTTTGTGGGAAATAGAGTGATCACAGATTTTCATTGTTTTGGCCCTAAGCTCTTCTAGTTTAGCCAGAAAATGCAATTTTATGTTTTCACGCAAAAATTGGATTTTTGGTAGGAAATAGAGTGATCACAGATTTTCATTGTTTTGGCCCTAGCTCTTCTAGTTTAGCAGAAAATGCAATTTTATGTTTTCACTCAAAAATTAGATTTTGGTAGGAAATAGAGTGATCACAGATTTTCATTGTTTTGGCCCTAGCTCTTCTAGTTTAGCCAGAAAATGCAATTTTATGTTTTCACTCAATAAATTGGATTTTGGTAGGAAATAGAGTGATCACAGATTTTCACTTGTTTTGGCCCTAGCTCTTCTAGTTTAGCCAGAAAATGCAATTTTATGTTTTCACTCAATAACTGGATTTTTGATGGGAAATAGAGTGATCACAGATTTTCATTGTTTTGGCCCTAGCTCTTCTAGTTTAGCCAGAAAATGCCAATTTTATGTTTTCACTCAAAAATTGGATTTTTGGTAGGAAATAGAGTGATCACAGATTTCATTGTTTTGGCCCTAGCTCTTCTAGTTTAGCCAGAAAATGCAATTTTATGTTTTCACGCAAAAATTGAATTTTTGTGGGAAATAGAGTGATCACAGATTTTCATTGTTTTGGCCCTAGCTCTTCTAGTTTAGCCAGAAAATGCAATTTTATGTTTTCACTTAAAAACTTGATTTTTGGTAGGAAATAGAGTGATCACAGATTTTCATTGTTTTGGCCCTAGCTCTTCTAGTTTAGCCAGAAAATGCAATTTTATGTTTTCACTCAAAAATTAGAATTTTGGTAGGAAATAGAGTGATCACAGATTTTCATTGTTTTGGCCCTAGCTCTTCTAGTTTAGCCAGAAAATGCCATTTTATGTTTTCACTCAAAAATTAGAATTTTGGTAGGAAATAGAGTGATCACAGATTTTCATTGTTTTGGTCCTAGTTTAGCCAGAAAATGCAATTTTATGTTTTCACTCAAAAATTGGATTTTGGTAGGAAATAGAGTGTCACAGATTTTCATTGTTTTGGCCCTAGCTCTTCTAGCTTAGCCAGAAAATGCAATTTTATGTTTTCACTCAAAAATTAGATTTTGGTAGGAAATAGAGTGATCACAGATTTTCATTGTTTTGGCCCTAGCTCTTCTAGTTTAGCCAGAAAATGCAATTTTATGTTTTCACTTAAAAACTTGATTTTGGTAGGAAATAGAGTGATCACAGATTTTCATTGTTTTGGCCCTAGCTCTTCTAGTTTAGTCAGAAAATGCAATTTTATGTTTTCACTCAAAAATTAGAATTTTGGTAGGAAATAGAGTGATCACAGATTTTCATTGTTTTGGCCCTAGCTCTTCTAGTTTAGCCAGAAAATGCAATTTTATGTTTTCACTAAAAACTTGATTTTTGGTAGGAAATAGAGTGATCACAGATTTTCATTGTTTTGGCCTAGCTCTTCTAGTTTAGCCAGAAAATGCAATTTATGTTTTCACTCAAAAATTGGATTTTGGTAGGAAATAGAGTGATCACAGATTTTCATTGTTTTGGCCCTAGCTCTTCTAGCTTAGCCAGAAAATGCAATTTTATGTTTTCACTCAAAAATTAGATTTTGGTAGGAAATAGAGTGATCACAGATTTTCATTGTTTTGGCCCTAGCTCTTCTAGTTTAGCCAGAAAATGCAATTTTATGTTTTCACTTAAAAACTTGATTTTTGGTAGGAAATAGAGTGATCACAGATTTTCATTGTTTTGGCCCTAGCTCTTCTAGTTTAGCCAGAAAATGCAATTTTATGTTTTCACTCAAAAATTAGAATTTTGGTAGGAAATAGAGTGATCACAGATTTCATTGTTTTGGCCCTAGCTCTTCTAGTTTAGCCAGAAAATGCAATTTTATGTTTTCACTCAAAAATTAGAATTTTGGTAGGAAATAGAGTGATCACAGATTTTCATTGTTTTGGTCCTAGTTAGCCAGAAAATGCAATTTTATGTTTTCACTCAAAATTGGATTTTGGTAGGAAATAGAGTGTCACAGATTTTCATTGTTTGGCCCTAGCTCTTAGCTTTAGCCAGAAAATGCAATTTTATGTTTTCACTCAAAATTAGATTTTGGTAGGAAATAGAGTGATCACAGATTTTCATTGTTTTGGCCCTAGCTCTTCTAGTTTAGCCAGAAAATGCAATTTTATGTTTTCACTTAAATAACTTGATTTTTGGTAGGGAAATAGAGTGATCACAGATTTTCATTGTTTTGGCCTCTAGCTCTTCTAGTTTAGCCAGAAAATGCCATTTTATGTTTTCACTCAAAAATTGGATTTTTTGATGGGAAATAGAGTGATCACAGATTTCATTGTTTTGGCCCTAGCTCTTCTAGTTAAGCCAGAAAATGCAATTTTATGTTTTCACTCAATAACTGGATTTTTGGTAGGAAATAGAGTGATCACAGATTTTCATTGTTTTGGCCCTAGCTCTTCTAGTTAAGCCAGAAATGCAATTTTATGTTTTCACTCAATAACTGGATTTTTGGTAGGAAATAGAGTGATCACAGATTTTCATTTTCTAGTTTAGCCAGAAAATGCAACTTTATATTTTCACTCAAAATTGGATTTTTGGTAGGAAATAGAGTGATCACAGATTTTCAATTGTTTTGGTCCTAGCTCTTCTAGTTTAGCCAGAAATGCAATTTTATTTTCACTCAATAACTGGATTTTTGGTAGGAAAATAGAGTGATCACAGATTTCATTGTTTTGGCCCTAGCTCTTCTAGTTTAGCCCGAAAATGCAATTTTATGTTTCACTCAATAACTGATTTTTGATGGGAAATAGAGTGATCACAGGTTTTCATTGTTTTAGGCCCGAGCTCTTCGAGTTTAGCCAGAAAAATGCAATTTTATGTTTTCATTCCACCCTGTTTTCACCTGTTTTGTGGCCCTAGGTCTCTTCTAGTTTAGGCCAGAAATTCAATTTTATGTTTTCACTCAAAAATTGGATTTTTGGTAGGAAATAGAGTGATCACAGATTTTCATTGTTTTGGCCCTAGCTCTTCTAGTTTAGCCAGAAAATGCAATTTTATGTTTTCACTCAAAAATTGGATTTTTGGTAGGAAATAGAGTGATCACAGATTTTCA
>NW_023998135.1:0-10839 GCF_015586225.1 Lucilia sericata | reverse complement strand
AAATGTTAATACCCTCAATACGGAAACAAAAATTTTGCCAAGTTATCTAAAGATTAGATAGTTAAATAGGTTTTAATAAAAAGTAGCTTGCTGGTGGAGGGTATTTAAGATTCGGCATAGCCGAATATAGCACTCTAACTTGTTTAGATTATCATTGCCATTTATTGCGACTAAAACATTTTTGTTATTACATATCCAGTTTCTGATATTAAATCCAGCTTCTCTGTGGATATATTTAACTTCTAAAGCTAAAGTAATTGCCTCCTCGATAGTGTCTACTGAGTCTAAATAATCGTCGACATAATGATTATGTTTTATGGCTGCTGCAGCAGTAGGATACTTTTCACTAAATTTATCTGCATTGATATTTTTGACGAACTGTGAAATGCACGGGGAGCAAGAAGCTCCAAAAATCATCACATTCATAACGT
This sequence comes from Lucilia sericata, assembly GCF_015586225.1. Classification (NCBI taxonomy): domain Eukaryota; kingdom Metazoa; phylum Arthropoda; class Insecta; order Diptera; family Calliphoridae; genus Lucilia; species Lucilia sericata. Next base: position 10,408 of record NW_023998135.1, on the reverse strand, counting down.
ATACATCTGGCTCATTGTCGATGCTACTACCCCATAGAAACCTCTGAGCATTACGATCCTCTTTTCTGATAAAAACTTGGTGGAACATTTGCTCTATATCGCCACAAATGGCTACAGTTTTTTGACGAAATCGAATAAGAATAGAAGGCAACGAACACAGCATATCCGGACCTTTCAATAGCATATCATTTAGAGACAGTCTATTAGCTCTGGCGGCCGCATCCCATACAATTCTGGGTTTTCCAGGTTTGTTTTTATTAAATACTGGGAATATAGGTAAATACCAAACCCTTTCATCCTTTGTTGGCTTTGGAGCATTCCTTTCAATCTTAGTTATATATCCCTTTAGAATATATTCAGCAATAGTTTTGTTAAATACGTCGTTTAAATTACTATCATTTTTTAATTTTTTCTCCAAGCACCTAAATCTCTTTAAATCTATTCGGCATCACTATGTTCTCACTACGCCACAATAACGAAGTTTCGTAATGCCCATCAGGTCGTTGTCTAGTACACTGTTTTAAAATAGACATAGCTTTTTCATCATCTTTACTTAGAATGGTAGTTGAGTTATCTATACAAGCGGTTTCTAAACTGTAGAATTTTTTCATTAAATCGGCAAGTATTTTGTTACTACATTCATCTACATGACAATGATGATGTTCTATTAACGAATTTCTCCTCATTGTACCGTATACTAACCATCCAAGACGTGTACGTATGGCTACAGGTTCGTTAATCTTACCTTCTTTAATATTATTATAAACACATAGTCGTGAATTATTGAGACCAATTAATAGCCGAGGAGTCGCATCAACATAACTTTTCACAGGCAATCCTGCTAAATATGGTGCATTTTTAACCATCTCTTCAACATCTATAGTTTGTTTTGGTAATGAAAGCTGCTTTACAGTACGCACATCTATTGTATGCACTTTTTTATTAGGGCCAGATACATTTATACAAAGTCGGCAAGATTTATTTTCATTACGTTCAACGCTTCCAGTCCATTTAAGGCATAACGGTTCAGGAGTGCCAGCAAGATTTAAATCGTTAATAATTTGCTCATCTATTAAACTCGTTGAAGAACCGTCGTCAATAAAAGCGAATGTTTCTATAAATTTATTATCATTACCATAAATTGTTATGGGAATAATTTTAAACAAATTGCTGCATCCAGCTGCACTGTGCGTATTACAACTATGAGTTTTATTGTTTTGTTTTGATTCCTCGTTTTTATTTGTTTCAGAAGCATTTGTCATCTCTTTTTTATCAACTTGTTCACATTTTTTATGTAAGAGATAATGATGCTTAAATTGGCAATTATCCACACCACAGACGTTTTTGTTGTTGCATTTTCCAAAATGTTTACGTAAACATTGTTTACAAAGATTTAATTCTCTTACAATATTCCATTTACTTCCTCTATCTGCACTCTTGAATTTCTCACAATTAGCAACATTGTTGCAGTCGCCACTACATACCATGCAAGTTTTTCTGCTTTGTTCAGTATGAGTGTGTATATAAACATTTTTTGATTTACTACGTGAGAGAGCCTCTGCGGCAGAGCTTGTACTACTCTCTATGTTGACGCTGCTTGCAGAAACACCAATGTCAAAAATCCAATCAGAAAATTCTGACAGATTTACATTTTTGTTTTCTTTTGTTAATTTTAATTGATACGTTCTCCAATTTGTCTGAAAATATGAAGGCAATTTGGAAATCAATTCTTGTAACAATGAAGGATTATTGAGTTCCTCAAGAAGACCACAGGCCTCTATTGTAGCTTGAAGACCTTTTACTTGGACAGCAAACGAGGTAATTGTATCCAGCTTGTTGACATTAACAGTTGGTAATGTTCGTATTTTCAATTTTAGTGCATGCAGAATTTTTTCTGGTTGTCCATACAACAGTTTAAGTGTCGAGATTGCAGCTGGAACGCAAGATGGGTGAATTAGAATGTGCTGAACAGACTTTAGAGCGTCTCCTCTTAGAGCACTTTGCAAGCGAATTAAATTTTCAGCGTCTGTCAGGCCACATACTGCCGTGGACCAGTCGTACGTGGAGCTAAAAAGCGGCCACTCTTCTGGATTGCCGGTAAATATTGGCAAATCCTTTGGGACCGTTTGCCTCGAATTTATTTGTTGATGTGTAAGATTTGAAGTTATATTATTATGCGGAACAGACGAGAATGACGGGCGAAAGGTGTAATTATTTGTTGCTGGTAGAGACATGTTGTGCTGTGCTGCTGTTGTTGTTTGTGGCTGTGTAGTCTCTGTATTAATAAATGTGCCTGTATTGTTGTATGAAGTTGATGTTAACAGATCATTTTGTGTTTTATTGTGAAAATTTAAATTTGTATAACTAATTGGCATATTATTTTGTGAAGTTTGAGTTGCTACTTGACACTGATTTAACATTGAGGTTGTAAAAGTTACATGTTGATTCTCTGTTGGGCAGTTTTGTGCAGAAAAATGTGGGTTTGTTTCCGATGAGTTTGGCGGATTTGGCTGAGTGTTTAGCCACTCATGTACGGAGTTGAGATCTTGTGAGCTTGTGTCAACATCCTCTTCTTCGGTTTGTTGTAGCAATTTATATTTTTGCTTTAAGAATTCGGTGTCTCGTTCTTTAGCAAGCTGCCTTTCTTCTTCAAGACGCTGAAGTTCTAAGTTTTTCCTTCGAATGGTTGAGATTGTTGAAGTGTTGGAGATTCTGCTCCGTTGACTACGTATAGATTTTGGTGAGCCTGGAGTTAGCCTTTTACTGGTGCAATTATCGCAGGTAAATGGTTGTTGGTTATTCTCCAAATTAATACATTTTAAGTGGTACTTTTTTTGACACTTATTACATGATATACATTGGGTCGTAGGTGGTTCGTTACAAACTAGACAATTTGCTGTAGGTGGTGATGTGGTAGCAGGTTCTTGGTGAGGTTGTGGTGGTTGACCCTGAAAAGAAGATTTATCCATTTTTGTGGAACTTACGGTTTCTGCCAGTTGGATATGAGTTCCCTTTGGGTGTAGTGAACAGCTACTGATAACGTTCTACTGCAATTGAGGTTATGTTTGGCAATACGTGAACCAGAAATTTCTTTATTGAATTTTAAAAAAGAATTTCAATTTTGTTACGGGAATTTGCCCGAGCGCCCAGTTTTTATAAGATTGTGAACAACAAATATAAAATTCAATAATTCAATTTTATTTATAATTTTACATCTGTATGTTGAAATTCCTAAGTACATATAATAGATAAGTAAATATATTAGATTTTCGTTAAATACAAATTACTTAATATACATACTTTTTATACCCTCCACCACCATCAGTGGTGATAGAGGGTATATATAAGTTTGTCGTTCCGTGTGTAACACCAAGAAATATTCTTCTAAGACCCAACAAAGTATATATATTCTGGATCCTTATGAAATTCTGAGTCGATTTAGCTATGTCCGTCTGTCCGTCTGTCCGTCTGTCTGTCTGTCTGTCTGTCTGTGTAAAACACGCTCACGTTAAAACTAAGCAAAGGAAATCAACCAAATTCACCCAAAATATTTATTATTATCCTAAGCAGTTTGGTATTGAAAATCAGCAAAATCAGTTCACCACGTAAAAAGTTATGAGTAAAAATTTCAGACTACCTCGAAAAAAATTACGTTTTTTTTCCTAATTCTTTTGAAGTTTTCTCAGAAACTACCAAAGATATGTCAACGAAATTTCCTGCCGAATATACATACGTCGACATGCGTTGATATGCGATGTGGAAGAAATTGAACAAGCGTTAAATGCGGCTGAAGATGGCATTAATCAAAGATTAATCTAGCGTTGCCACTACCAAAATCAACGAATATTTTATAAATAAAAATAAAAGTTTTGTAAAAACAAGTTAGAGTGCTATATTCGGCTATGCCGAATCTTAAATACCCTCCACCAGCTACTTTTTATTGAAACCCATCTAACTATCTAATTTTTAGATAACTTGCCAAAATTTTTGTCGAACTAATTTTGATTAGGTCCAAAAAAATGTATATTAATACGCCAGTTCGAAAACATTTTAATAGAATGATGTAGCTATACACAGAATATGGGAGTTGTGACCAATTATGGACTGATCAAGAAACAATTTAGTATAATGATTTTTATGCAGAAAAAGATCAAATCTAATTCTACTTCAATAGCTTTATTAATCAATGAAATATGTGAGTTTAGGTGACTTTAGGAAGTGGACTTTATATAGGAGCTATGAGCAATTAAGGGCAGAGTGATTCATATGTGCACAAATCATATTTTATCAAGATATCTTTATTTGATAATTAAATATGTGCGTTTAAGGGATTTTTTGAAGTAGACCTATTTGAATTTTCTCAAATTAACTTTATTTGACAATGAAATATGTGTGTTTAAGTGACTCTCAGAAGTGGACCTTATATGGAAGCTATGACCAATAATGGACCGACCCGAGAAAAAAGTGGTAGAATGATTTATATGTACACAAAACTTATTCAAGTCGAATTTTACCCCTATAGCTTTAGAATTCAATGAAATATATGCGTATAAGTGATTTTCGGAAGTGGACCTTATAAAGGAACTATGACCAATTATGGGCCTATTCGGGAAACATTTCGCAGAGTAATTCATATTTGGACAAAACATGTTTGTGTCGAATTTTATCAAGATATCTTTATTTGATAATGAAGTATGTGCTTTTAAGTGATTTTCGTAAGTGGACCTTATATGGGAGTTATGACCAATAATAGACCGATCCGTAAAAAATTTTGTAAAATGATTTGTACGTACACAAAACATATTCAAGTCGAATTTTATCCCGATAGCTTTAGAATTCAATGAAATATATGCGTTTAAGTGATTTTCGGAAGTGGACCTTATATGGGAGCTATGACCAATTATGGGCCTATCCAGAAAAAATTTCGTAGAGTGATTCATGTTTAGGCAAAACATATTTGTGTCGAATTTTATCAAGATAGCTTTACTTGACATTGAAATATGTGCTTTTAAGTGATTTTCGGAAGTGGGCCTTATATGGGATCTATGACCAATTATGGACCGATCAGTAAAAAATTTTGTAGAATGATTTGTATGTATACAAAACAGATTTGTGTCTAATTTTATCCCGATAGCTTTATAATTCAATGAAATATATGCGTTTAAGTGATTTTCGGAAGTGAACCTTATATGGGAGCTATGACCAATTATGGACATATTCGGAAAAAATTTCGTAGAGTGATTTATATTTCGACTAAACATATTTGTGTCGAATTTCATCAAAATAGCTTTAGTTGACAATGAAATATGAGCTTTTAAATGATTTTCGGAAGTGGGCCTTATATGGGAGCTATGACCAATAATGGACCGATCCGTAAAAAATTTGGTAGAATGATTTGTATGTACACAAAACATATCCAACTCGAATTTTATCGCAATATCTTTATTCATCAATGAAATATATGCGTTTAGGTGATTTTCGGAAGTGGACCTTATATGGGAGCTATGACCAATTGTGGACCGACTGAGATCTGCGTTGACAGTATAATTTCTGTTCATATTATATTTACACGTACAAAATTTCGTGTTGATACCGATATATTTGAGGGAGTTATTAACGATAAACTAATTTCCGGGAATATATAACTTTGTATGGGGGCTATGGGAAATATTGGATCGATTGTAAAGATTTTGAATATAATTGATCACTACCCTGAAAAAATAATGTGCGACAAAATTCATCGAAATATCTTTGGTAGTTTCTGAGAAAACTTCAAAAGAATTATGAAAAAAACGTAATTTTTTTCGAGGTAGTCTGAAACTTTTACTCATAACTTTTTACGATGTGAACTGATTTTGCTCATTTTCAATACCAAACTGCTTAGGATAATAATAAATATTTTGGGTGAATTTGGTTTATTTCCTTTGCTTAGTTTTAACGTGAGCGTGTTTTACACAGACAGACAGACAGACAGACAGACGGACAGACGGACATAGCTAAATCGACTCAGAATTTGATAAGGACCCAGAATATATATACTTTGTTGGGTCTTAGATGAATATTTCTTGGTGTTACACACGGAACGACAAACTTATATATACCCTCTATCACCACTGATGGTGGTGGAGGGTATAAAAATAGTTAAATTGCAACTTTCACAATGCAACTTTAAGGTTTTCAAATTTAAATTAACAACATCATCATCACATTTCGCCTAAAACAAATTTAATGTTTTTATAAAATTAAATGTGTTAAAGTAAAACATTTTTAGATACTTAACTTTTAAAATATTGCATTTACAGAATTTGTAGAAAAATCGAATTAAAAAAACTAATTATTTGCATGAATATTATCTTAAATTGAGCATGTATGTTTTCAAAATAAATATGTAAATTATGATAAGAAAACAAAGTCTAAAAATAACACTAATGTGTTTGAATTTTCAACAAAATATTGGAATTGTTCATTTCAACTATTTAAAGAAAAATCATTCACTACAAACCGCGTAATATTGACCCATTGGGTGACAATATTATGAGGAAATACAATGTTAAGGTCTTAAATCTTTAGCATGATATGTGCCAATAACTTTTCGTTCAGTGTCTTCCAGAATATAGTAATTATTTCCTACCTTCTCTTTTATTTTTGCCTTAAGAAAGGATGGAGCTAATTTCGCATTAAATTTTTTCTCAAAATTGCTTTGAGCAAAGTTTCTACGAAACACAAATTGACCTACATTATATGAGATGGGCCGAGCTCTTAAATTATATTGGTTCTTGTTAATCTCATAAGCCTTAGTAATATGAGCTTGAATATCTTTACGAAGAAGTTGTAACTGATCATCTCTATGTAATTGTAATAATGGCTCGTCTAATACCTTGAGGTTTTTAAGCAATTCGTAACTACTAGCATGGGTAATCATCTCCTGACCAAATACAGCGTGGTATGGGGAACATTTTATAGCTTGATGAAAAGAATATCTCAGAGCACAGCTTATGTAACTCAGATTAGGGTTAGGTTAGGGTTAGGTTGATAGGAGGATGTATATTACATCAAATCCGAAGAAATACACCTAAGCCACTATCGGGGCTGTTGTGCGCTCCAATTCAAGAAAAAAAAAATTGTCCTCTGAATGTATTATTTTTCCATATTCAGAAACTCAGTTTCCTGGACGTAATTCCAAAGAATCTTCCAATCGGTGTTGGTTAAGAATGTTATTTCTGGAATAACATCACTTCCAAGATACTTGGATCTAACTTCGACGAATGCCTGACAATGGCAAAGAAAGTGCTCCAGAGTTTCACTGTCCTCTCCACATGCTCTACATTCGTCTGAATCTGCACGTCCAATTTTGTATAGATGTGCTCGTAATCCTGTGTGTCCACTCAGAATACGTACCATCATACTAACCTCAGACCTGCTCATTTTGAGGAGATTTTTCGTCTTGCTCTCATCAGGGTCACCCCATAGAATCTTTGTGGTTCTACCCACCGTTTCAATATTCCAAGAGGCCTTATGGGATTCCGTCATCCATATTTTTATACCCTTCACCTTCGTGAGAAGGGTATTTATAAGTTTGTCATTCCGTTTGTAATTTCTATAATATAACTTTCCGACCCTATAAAGTATATATATTCTGGATCCTTATAGATAGCGGAGTCGATTAAGCCATGTCCGTCTGTCTGTCTGTCTGTCCGTCTGTCTGTCTGTCTGTTGAAATCAGTTTTTAGAGGACCCCAGATATCGGCGAGATCCGAATCTTCAATAATTCTGTTAGACATGCTTTCGAGAAGATCGCTATTTAAAATCAGCAAAATCGGTCCATAAATGACGTAGATATAAGCAAAAATCCGAGACAACCTCTGAAAATTTCATTAAAAAATACAATTTTTTCATGCTTTGATTAATAAGCAACAACAACACCACTGCTTATTCATTGAGTATTTCGTTTCACATGTTTGGATGGCTGTGTGTTTCATTGGCATGTGTATATTGTTTTTGTTTCTTGGTGTATTCAGTTTTGTATGTTTGGATGGCTGTGTGTTTCATTGCCTTGTGTATATTGTTTTTGTTTGTTGGTGTACAGTTTCGTTTGTTGGTTTTACTGCCTTGTGTATTTTGTTTTTTGAGTGTTTATTTCGTTTAGCGTTGTTGTTGTTCATTTTGTTTTGCTATTGCTATAATAATGATATAATCGGGAAAATTAAATAGGTACATAAATTTAAATTTTATAAAATTTATATTTTTTAAATACACTGTGGTTAAGGGTATATAAGATTCGGCACAGCCGAATATAGCACTCTTACTTGTTAATTCAGCTTTTGTTCCGTCGAATGGTTTTGCGTTTGTCAGGTTAACTACATCGAGCTCCCTTCCCGTTAAAGCTATTACATTCGCCCTTTCGTTGCCGACTACTCCCGAGTGGCCTGGTACCCATATGATGTGAACCTTACCTCTGGGAGAGTATTCAGTTAAAGCTTTCTTACAACCCAATACGGTCTTAGATTTAATTCTATCACCTGATATCGCACTAATTGCCTTCTGGCTGTCGGTAAATATATTAAGCCCTGTGGGCGCCATATTTATTCTAATCCAATTTACACATTCCGTTATTGCTCGTACTTCTGCCTGGAAGCTTGTGTTATGATTAGGTAAACGGTGGTATATTTCTGTTTCTGGATCTTCAATATAGAACCCCAGGCCCACTTTGTCCCCTAATTTAGAGCCATCCATGTAGCAACGGATTCATACTGGTAGTAGTTTGATATTACACTTTTTGTCCAAAGCAGTCCACCAGATTATTGAAGCATAAGCTAGGATTAGTCTAATTACACTTTTATAAAGACAATTTGTCATAGTAGGACTAAGACCCCATATCATGCCTATGGTTCTCCTACATATCGCCCAGCACCGATGTGCCTTGTTGATCCTATCCTCTATGTGGTGTCTCCATTTTAATTTCCGGTCAAGTATTACACCTAAGTACTTAACTTTGTCTGTCACCGGTATCTTCTTGCCCAGGAAGCAAGGTTCAGTATATGTAGAAATTTTTGTCTTTCTTGTGAAAAGACAGATTTCCGTCTTCGCCGGGTTAACATTGAGGTCTCTCGGTTGAGCCCAGCTCAAGGCCGTATTCAGAGCCTCCTCAGCTCTTCTACACAAGTAATTTGGATCCTTTCCCTTTAAAAGTATTACGACATCGTCTGCATAGCAGACAGGTCTAAGTCCTTTCTCGGTTAGGGTCCTTAGGAGGCAATTAATCGTGGTAACCCAGAGTAAAGGTGACAAAATGCCACCCTGTGGTATACCGTGAAATACCTTTTTCCTGATAGTTATATCGTACATCTCGCAGCTTATCCATCTGTTCCTTAGCATGTAGTTGATCCAGTTACGGAGCACCCGGTCAACACAAAACTGGTCTAGGGATTGGATAAGGGTATCAATGAGCACGTTATTGAAAGCGCCTTCAGATTACTATCCCAAAAAGTTTGATCCTTTTTTAAATATGATCGAATACCAGATATAATTGATCTATTCACTCTTTCTGAGGCATTTGATTGTGGGGAATATATCGCGGTATACATATGTTGAATGCCTAAAGAAGTCAGAAAGGAGTTGAATTCATTGGCTTTAAATTGTGAGCCATTATCACTAACTAAAATTTCAGGCACGCTATAGATATAAAAATATGTTTTCAAAGAAAATCTTGAATTACTGAAGCAGTAAATTTTTTAAGATGCTGTAGCGAATGAAATTTAGTTAAGTGATCAAGGACAATTAAAATTCCTATATGACCTTGCTTACTGCGTGGATATGGTCCTAATATATCAACGTATAAACGCTGAAATGGTCTTGTAGATATCGTAGGATTACCAATATTGGGTATAGTTATAAAATTTGGAGCTTTTGTTGTCTTACAAATTTCGCATTCCTTTATGTATTTACGTACATCGCGAACTAAACCAGGCCAATAAAATTTCCGCCTAATAAGTTCTAACGTTTTAGCGATACCACCATGAGTTGTGATTGGAGAGTCATGGAATCTTTATATTATTGTATTTCGCATTTTTTCAGAGATCCATAATTTCCAGGCCTCAGACTCTTGGTCTTCATCACCTGTATAATAACAAGTTCTAGTCTTGATCATGAAAATGTCTAGAATTTAGATCTATCTCTGGTTCAGTCATTTCTAAGCTTGCCAAATCCTCACAGGGAATCCTAGATATAGCATCAGGGACTACATTGTTCTTCCCTTTCCTGTGACTTATTGAAAACTTATAACCCTGCAATCTCCAAACCCATCTTGGCAATCGTCCTGTTAAGTCTTGTTGCTTCATCAGCCAGACTAAAGAGGAATGGTCTGTTATCACTTCGAACTCTTGTAGTTCGAGATAACAACGAAATTTTT
>NW_023998134.1:0-11116 GCF_015586225.1 Lucilia sericata | reverse complement strand
TATAGTCTAGTCTATAGTCTAGTCTATAGTCTAGTCTATAGTCTAGTCTATAGTCTAGTCTATAGTCTAGTCTATAGTCTAGTCTATAGTCTAGTCTATAGTCTAGTCTATAGTCTAGTCTATAGTCTAGTCTATAGTCTAGTCTATAGTCTAGTCTATAGTCTAGTCTATAGTCTAGTCTATAGTCTAGTCTATAGTCTAGTCTATAGTCTAGTCTATAGTCTAGTCTATAGTCTAGTCTATAGTCTAGTCTATAGTCTAGTCTATAGTCTAGTCTATAGTCTAGTCTATAGTCTAGTCTATAGTCTAGTCTATAGTCTAGTCTATAGTCTAGTCTATAGTCTAGTCTATAGCTAGTCTATAGTCTAGTCTATAGTCTAGTCTATAGTCTAGTCTATAGTCTAGTCTATAGTCTAGTCTATAGTCTAGTCTATAGTCTAGTCTATAGTCTAGTCTATAGTCTAGTCTATAGTCTAGTCTATAGTCTAGTCTATAGTCTAGTCTATAGTCTAGTCTATAGTCTAGTCTATAGTCTAGTCTATAGTCTAGTCTATAGTCTAGTCTATAGTCTAGTCTATAGTCTAGTCTATAGTCTAGTCTATAGTCTAGTCTATAGTCTAGTCTATAGTCTAGTCTATAGTCTAGTCTATAGTCTAGTCTATAGTCTAGTCTATAGTCTAGTCTATAGTCTAGTCTATAGTCTATTCTATAGTCTAGTCTATAGTCTAGTCTATAGTCTAGTCTATAGTCTATTCTATAGTCTAGTCAATAGTCTAGTCTATAGTCTATAGTCTAGTCAATAGTCTAGTCTATAGTCTAGTCTATAGTCTAGTCAATAGTCTAGTCTATAGTCTAGTCTATAGTCTAGTCTACAGTCTAGTCTATAGTCTAGTCGATAGTTTAAATATTAACCCACCTTCAATACGAAATAACTTTTTCTCCCCAATATTTTTAAATTTTTTTGCGATAGTACAAATAATCAACTTGTTCATAAACATATCACAACAATAACAACATGTGTCTTTCATGAATTGTTTAATTTTTTTCCGAAAATATTTGGAAATGACGTTGTTGATCTAAAAATAAACTCAAATAAAAAGCACGATATTTAATCAAAGTTGTAAATCCCAAATTTAACCTAGACTCAACTCACACTTCTGAAGTACATAATTATGTTTAATATTTTTTTAATTATTTGTTTTGCATAAAATTAAAAAAAAAAACAGTTTGATTGGTTGCACAGTGGTATAGGAAAAAAAAAAGAGGGAAATAATTCGGTAACTTCTAAACGGTTAATCCGATTTTAATGAAATTTGGTATGCACAAAGAGGAGGTGTTGTCGAGTTTAGGTTTTGAATTTGGACCTTATAGGCCAACCAGGGGCCCGGCGGGGGGTCCTCAAATTAGGACACCTCGGCTATGTTAAATTTTTAAAACGATCCTATTTCTTCATTTGAGTTCCGATTTAAAAAAAATTTCGTATATAGAATCTCCTCATCGAGCACTATAAAAAATGTCGTCGTAGCAGTAAATTATCTCTTATAGTTTAGGAGATATTCGCATTTGAATATTAAAATTTTAAAATTTTTACCGTCCTTACTTTAGTTTTTTTGATAATAGCAGGTCCAAATATTTCCGATTTTCGCCATTTTTTTTTATTTGCTTAACAACAAGTTTATATACCAAGCAGTGAAAGAATTATGTAAAAATCATGACTGAGTCCAAAGTTATAGGCATTTAAATTTAAAAAATTAAAAAAAGGCGATTTTTTGTCATTTTTTTGGGAAAAAAGTATCTTTTCTTTTTAAGTTATCTAAAAAGTTTCTAAGAAGATGTATATAGAATTTATACTTTTTGGAAAGCTGACTTTACATAAAATACGATAAATGAAACAAAACCTAAAAATTTTTGATACCGAGGGGACCAGGTCCATCCAAAAATACCCTATTTTTTATGGAAAATTAAATTTTGAGCAAAAATTCTCAAATCGCATAGTCGATATCAAATTATAGTGACCTGTTTTATATGACCCAATAAGTTCTTAATCATTTTGTAACGGGTTTCGATAACCCCGCCCCTGGTATGGATATAATAGGCAAAAAACCAAAAAATCCCATTTTTGGGATTTTTTAAAACTTTTTTGGGAATTCCGGGATTTCTAATAAGAAAATTCGAAATTTTGATTTAATTTTGGATTTTAAGTAAAAAAATCTACCTAACTGTAAAATTTCATCAAAAAATATTCATAAATAAAATTTTTATTGCAATTTGAAAAATTTGTATCTTCGCAAAAACTGAATAAAAAACATTTTTTAATTTTTTTTTTAAAAAGTATTCCGCGAATTTTTTAATTTTCAAAAATTATATACAGTTTTGAAAAATAGACAAAATTACCTTTCCATTGATATATAACATGCCTACCTAATGTTTTTTAAGTGACAAATTAATTAGGGAAAACTCAACATCTTTTAGAAAATTTGCCTAGCACTATTATTTTCATCCATAAGGTTAACTCTTAAATTTGTTACATATATGGATGAAAATAATAGTGCTAGGTAAATTTTCTAAAAGATGTTGAGTTTTCCTTAATTAATTTGTCACTTAAAAAACATTAGGTAGGCATGTTATATATCAATGGAAAGGTAATTTTGTCTATTTTTCAAAATCGCCTTTTTTTAATTTTTTAAATTTAAATGCCTATAACTTTGGACTCAGTCATGATTTTTACATAATTCTTTCACTGCTTGGTATATAAACTTGTTGTTAAGCAAATAAAAAAAAATGGCGAAAATCGGAAATATTTGGACCTGCTATTATCAAAAAAACTAAAGTAAGGACGGTAAAAATTTTAAAATTTTAATATTCAAATGCGAATATCTCCTAAACTATAAGAGATAATTTACTGCTACGACGACATTTTTTATAGTGCTCGATGAGGAGATTCTATATACGAAATTTTTTTTTAAATCGGAACTCAAATGAAGAAATAGGATCGTTTTAAAAATTTAACATAGCCGAGGTGTCCTAATTTGATGACCCCCCGCCGGGCCCCTGGTTGGCCTATAAGGTCCAAATTCAAAACCTAAACTCGACAACACCTCCTCTTTGTGCACACCAAATTTCATTAAAATCGGATTAACCGTTTAGAAGTTACCGAATTATTTCCCTCTTTTTTTTTCCTATACCACTGTGGGTTGTTTTATTTCCTGTTAATTTCACAAGACATCATTTTTGTTTCTGTTGTCAAATTTCTATTTGATTTTCGTACGAGTCTGAAGACTGGCACGGTTTCCAAAAAAAAAATTAACATGTTTTATTCGATTTGCGCCAAAAACAAGAAGATTATTTATTATAAGCCTTTGGATATTTATAATTCTTGGAATATCTAACATATTTTTTTTCGACTTAACACTTGACAACGAAACTTTTGGTTAACAAGAGGAAAAAAAACGAATTCTTTGATCCGTATGGCATTATTATTTTTAAGTTAAATAATATTTATTAATTTTTTATTAATATCGTGTGTTTTTTCGTCATGTTCGTCTTCACAAGTTGACCTTTGCAGTCTCGTGTGTAAAGTTATTTAAAATATTTATTTTTTATTATAATTCATATATGACAATTTGGGGTTTTTTCTGATTCAACTTCATCATCATATTTATAAATAGTTTACGTTGTGATTTTAGTTTTCTTAAAGAAAGTTTTAAAGGTTTATTAATCATTTTTAAAAATATGCAGATCTGTTAATATTGTCTTTAATAATACGGGCTAAAAAATTTAGTACTTTTTAGGTTGTAAGTACTAAACATATTTTCCACTAAGCCAGCCTATAAACTAGACTATGTACTTAGTAGTATTTGATTGATTGTATAGACTAGTCTATGGACTAGCAGTCGAATGATGAATTAGTCTCTAGATTAATATATCGATAGTTTATGGAATGGTCAATGATTAATCTATGAGCTGGTCTATAAACTAGTGTAATATACTGAATAGTGTCTGGACTAGTCTAATGGCTAGTTTCTGGACTACTCAGTCTATGGTCTAGTGTGTGAAATAGTCTATTGACTGGTACTGAAAAAGTACAAAGTTATTGATTTATTTCTTTTACAGTTTTATTCTCTCATATAACGTTGAATCCCACACTTCTACCTTACAATCCCGGTAAAGAATAATGCGTATTTTACCGATGCCATATTAAAGGATATTTTTAGAAAATTATTTAAATAAATTTCTATAAATTGCTAAAATCTATTTTTAATGCATCTGGCTTGTATTTGTTATTGTTTATAAGAAAATATTGCTTTCTTTTTTTATATAAATGACTTACTTGTTCCTATATAACAATTTTAAGTTCCGCCATTTTTCTTGTTTCTCTTTCTTTTTCATTGGTTTTCGTATGTATTAAGTATTTAATACGAATAATTGTGTTAAATTATATTTTAGTTTTTGTTAAAATGGAATTCTATTTGATGTATTTTTTTTTAAGTTAATTCTCCTGACTTGTTTATTATTTACCTTTTGACGTTGTTGGATTCCTCGTGGCTTTGGTTACGCCAAATTGCTCCCACATACATACGAATGGTAGAAGATATTTTGGAAAACAATGACGACATGTTGTTTATTAGAGAATGACTAAAATTTCGATTGTTTATTTTAGAAATATTTAGTTAAAGTCTTAAAACAGTTGGTTTTCTTTTATAAATTTTATATACTTATGGATGTTTATTAAGAATGCCACAAGAATTTATTTAGGGGCTGGGGGCAAATCATGTGATGTTAGTGGGTACGCAGTTAGTATGCGGAAATTCTTAAATGTAATATTAATATAATGAAGCACATAATTTTGTATGTTGTATACAACACAATTGATAGCATTCTGTTGGACTAACTAGTTAGTAAGTTAGTTTGAAAGGAGGATGTATATACATCAAATCCGAAGAAATACACCTAGGCTTCTATCGGGCCTGCTGTGCGCTTCTTAACCAGTGCCTCAGGTGGCAACGAACCCACCACCAACCAGACTAGAACACTGACGACTAACCTACCGGAGGCCACTAACTAACTAACTAACTAACTAACTAACTAACTAACTAACTAACTAACTAACTAACTAACTAACTAACTAACTAACTAACTAACTAACTAACTAACTAACTAACTAACTAACTAACTAACTAACTAACTAACTAACTAACTACTAACTAACTAACTAACTAACTAACTAACTAACTACTAACTAACTACTACTAACTAACTAACTAACTAACTAACTAACTAACTAACTAACTAACTAACTAACTAACTAACTAACTAACTAACTAACTAACTAACTAACTAACTAACTAACTAACTAACTAACTAACTAACTAACTAACTAACTAACTAACTAACTAACTAACTAACTAACTACTAACTAACTAACTAACTAACTAACTAACTAACTAACTACTAACTAACTAACTAACTAACTAACTAACTAACTAACTAACTACTAACTAACTAACTACTAACTAACTAACTACTACTAACTAACTAACTAACTAACTAACTAACTAACTAACTAACTAACTAACTACTAACTAACTAACTAACTAACTAACTAACTAACTAACTAACTAACTAACTAACTAACTAACTACTAACTAACTAACTACTACTAACTAACTAACTACTACTAACTAACTAACTAACTACTAACTAACTAACTAACTAACTAACTAACTAACTAACTAAACTAACTAACTAACTAACTAACTAACTAACTAACTAACTAACTAACTAACTAACTAACTAACTAACTAACTAAGCTAACTAACTAACTACTAACTAACTACTAACTAACTACTAACTAACTAACTAACTAACTAACTAACTACTAACTAACTAACTAACTAACCTAACTAACTAACTAACTAACTAACTAACTAACTAACTAACTAACTAACTACTAACTAACTAACTAACTACTAACTAACTACTACTAACCAACTAACTAACTACTAACTAACTAACTAACTAACTAACTAACTAACTAACTAACTAACTAACTAACTACTAACTAACTACTAACTAACTAACTAACTAACTAACTAACTAACTAACTAACTAACTACTAACTAACTAACTAACTAACTAACTAACTAACTAACTAACTAACTAACTAACTAACTAACTAACTAACTAACTAACTAACTACTAACTAACTAACTAACTAACTAACTAACTAACTAACTAACTAACTAACTAACTAACTAACTACTAACTAACTAACTAACTAACTAACTAAACTAACTAACTAACTAACTACTAACTAACTAACTAACTAACTAACTAACTAACTAACTAACTAACTAACTACTAACTAACTAACTAACTAACTAACTAACTAACTAACTAACTAACTAACTAACTAACTAACTAACTACTAACTAACTAACTAACTAACTAACTAACTAACTAACTAACTAACTAACTAACTAACTAACTAACTAACTAACTAACTAACTAACTAACTACTAACTAACTACTAACTAACTAACTACTAACTAACTAACTAACTAACTAACTACTAACTAACTAACTAACTAACTAACTAACTAACTAACTAACTAACTACTAACTAACCTAACTACTAACTAACTAACTAACTACTAACTAACTAACTAACTAACTACTAACTAACTAACTACTACGAACTAACTAACTACCAACTAACTAACTAACTAACTAACTAACTAACTAACTAACTAACTAACTAACTACTAACTAACTAACTAACTAACTACTAACTAACTAACTAACTAACTAACTAACTAACTACTAACGAACTAACTAACTAACTAACTAACTAACTAACTAACTAACTACTACTAACTAACTAACTAACTAACTAACTAACTAACTAACTAACTAACTAACTAACTAACTACTAACTAACTAACTAACTAACTAACTAACTAACTAAACTACTAACGAACGAACAACTATGTCGAACCCCGAGACTCTAGAAAACTGGATGTGACTAGCAAATTCTGAGGCCAGATTCATTTTCAGTTCTACTCAATTCTTTAGAAAAGTAAAATTTTTAATGACACGATGTCTGGAAAACCTGATGGATAAATTCAGATTCGATTCGAAAAAGCATATTTTGGTCTCTGAGTTAAAAATTTGTGGCCTGTGTAATTAATCGAACTATTATTCGATTATTTACCCTATTAGTACTCACTCTGAGGTGATATTTTAACATGAAATTAATTTAAATCCAAACCCTCCACAAAATTCAGAAAATCAGTTCACACATTCAGAATTAACTTTTATTTTATTGATATTTTTCAAGCAAATGTTTCTTAAGTTGGGAGATTTATTTAAGGAGACAAAAAAATTTTGTTTGTATTTGTTTTTCTTTGCTAATTTAGTTAATTATGGAAATAAATTGAATTAAAGTCAAATTACAGCTAAGATATTAATCATTCAATTATGATTATTGCTAGTATTATTGGAATAACTGCCTTTGCGAGGCATATTTGGTGATTTCTTGGGCGACTTTAAGACATTTATAACACCCAAATCATTTTCTGGCGAGGGAGAAGAACCGGCACCCGAATTACGTCTAGACGAAGAAGGTCTGACATTAGTATCCAAATGACGGAAGCTGGCAATAAAAATAAAAAAATAACTATAAAATAAGTTCTTAAATGTCTACTAAGCAAACTTACCGCAATGAAACATTACTCTTCTGACCACTGTCCTCATTATTACTATTGAACAGAAACGCCAATGGCCATGATATCCAAGAATTGTGATCTATAGAGCTTTGTGTGCGTATAACGGGATTTGTTGACCGCTGACTAACCACCGGCGATGATATATCCAATGATACTTTTGGTGTACCCGCCTTATTGATAGCTGGATTATAGATTTTCGGATCACTGACCATGCGCACGAAGAATGAACGTTTCTTGGCCAAAGTGTCTTCCTTCTTCTTGTTGATAATTTCAGTAAGTTCATCGTGCTGTTCTTTCTCGAGCAGTTCATTGGCGAAATCTACAATAATTTCCCAGGCGTAATCAATATCTTCGGCGGTAGCATTTTGAGCTACAGCACAGAAACGTATAATGTAGCGCTCATTGACACAGGCCGGTACCATATGCAATTTACCCGATTCGTTGATGGGCACTTAGCAGTTTTTCGTTTAGTTTGTCTGAACCTTGCAAGCGGAAACAAACGAGACCCAGCTGTGAAAGAGATTAAAAATTTATTTGAATATGAAATTATAATAAATTACTAATGCCGTTTAATTTTCAGGAGAAATTTGATCCTCTTTGGGTCTGATCTATATTCTAAACTATAGACTAATATAAAGACATGACTATACACTTCACTATAGACTGATCTATAATCTTGACTAGACACTAGACTGATCTAAAGTCTTAACTATAGACTGATTATAGTATTGACTATAGACTGATCTATAGCCTTGACTAAAGACTGATCTATAGTCTTGACTATAGACTGATCTATAGTCTTGACTATAGACTGATCTATAGTCTTGACTATAGACTGATCTATAGTCTTGACTATAGACTGATCTATAGTCTTGACTATAGACTGATCTATAGCTTTTACTATAGACTTGATGTATAGTCTTGACTATAGGCTGATGTATAGTCTTGACTATAGACTGATGTATAGTCTTGACTATAGACTTAGTGTATAGTCTTGAACTATAGACTGATCTACAGTCTTTTACTATAGACTAATCTATAGCCTTACTTTAGACTGATCTATAGTCTTGACTATCGACTGATCTATAGTCTTGACTATAGACTGATTATAGTCTTGACTATAGACCGATTCGTTGATGGCACTTAAAAGTTTCTCGTTTAGTTTGTCGGACCTTGCAAGCGGAAACAAACTAGACCAAGCTGTGAAAGAAACTAAAATTTATTTGAATATGTAATTATAAATAAATTACTAATTGCCGTTTAATTTTCAGGAGAAATTTGATCCCCTTTGGGTCTGATCTATATTCTTGACTATAGACTGATATACAGCCATGACTATACACTTCACTATAGACTGATCTATAATCTTGACTAGACACTAGACTGATCTAAAGTCTTAACTATAGACTGATTTATAGTATTGACTATAGACTGATCTATAGCCTTGACTAAAGACTGATCTATAGTCTTGACTATAGACTGATCTATAGTCTTGACTATAGACTGATCTATAGTCTTGACTATAGACTGATCTATAGTCTTGACTATAGACTGATCTATAGTCTTGACTATAGACTGATCTATAGTCTTTACTATAGACTGATGTATAGTCTTGACTATAGACTGATTGTATAGTCTTGACTATAGACTGATGTATAGTCTTGACTATAGACTGATGTATAGTCTTGACTATAGACTGATGTATAGTCTTGACTATAGTCTGATCTACAGTCTTAACTATAGACTGATCTATAGTATTTACTTTAGACTGATCTATAGTCTTGAATATAGACTGATCTATAGTCTAGGCAGATCTATAGTCTTGAATATAGACTGATCTATAGTCTTGACTATAGACTGATCTATAGTCTTGACTATAGACTGATCTATAGTCTTGACAATAGACTGATCTATAGTCTTGTCAATAGACTGATCTATAGTCTTGTCAATAGACTGACCTATAGTCTTGACTATCGACTGATCTATAGTCTTGACTATAGACTGATCTATAGTCTTGACTATAGACTGATCTATAGTCTTGACTATAGACTGATCTATAGTCTAGGCTGATTTATAGTCTTGACTATAGACTGATCTATAGTATTGACATATACTGATCTATAGTCTTGACTATAGAATGATCTACAGTCTTGACTATAGACTGATCTATAGTCTTGACAAATCTATAGTCTGACTATAGACAAGTCGGGATTATGATATAGTCGGGACTAAAGACTGATTAATAGTCTTGAACTGTAGAGTCATCTATATTCTTGATTAAAGACTGATATCTGGTCTTGATTAAAGACAGAATTAGAGTTTGTCCTTTTTTATTCCATGAACATTTGAGTTTCCAAAAACATCAACTTTTTGACAGAAAGGGCAGAGAAAGGCAACATTTACATAAGTTCAATGACTCAGCCAATAGAGATGAGACAGTTTTAAAAGAACCAAGAATGTATAACGAACGAAAGCTTATTTAACATTAAAATTTTCATAAATAGGAATAAATCAAATCGGACAGATCTGCTGTGATGTACTAAGTCCCTAAAAAAGACAATAATACTCCTACATAAATTTATAAATTCATGTTGATAACCCAATATATGTAAATGTATGGCGAAATTTCTTTTTATAATTTAGCAATTAATCATAAAATCTTTACAAATAATAATTTACATAAACAGACAGTCTATCATATACATATGTATGTATTGTTTTAAAAACCTCTATACAAAGATCATGGAATGAAATATAATCGACAAATAAAAACGCCAAATAGTCTATAAAAATAAGACAAACAAGTGAAAAAGCAATGTTGGCCAAGCTCGACTATATAATGTCCTACAGCGATATGTATCAGAGTTATAAACCGATTAAAAAGTTTGGAATTTATCGCAGTTGTGGAACGATCGTGATCAAATTATGTACAAAATGCTTTACATTTATGAGAAATATTTTCAATTATGGACCGATATTGTAGATATTTGTGTTTAATTTCATCTGGATACTGTATTTTTTTAGATATTTATTTTGAATAAAGTGATTTTAGAAAGGTAGATCCAAACAAATTTTCGAAGTATTGATTCTGTTTTTTCAAATGTTTGTGGGCCTGTGTTTATTTTTAATTATAGTGTTGTAGGGTACTTAAATCGAAAAAACCCCAACCAACTAATAAACAAAAATCAAATGTGTATGAAAAAAAAAAACAAACAAAGTACTCTTACAAATATGACAGCAACGTCAACTACTCGTTTTCATACGTTTTACTTTCGCATAATTGATTTCAATTGAAATCCAATAAATAGTAGAAGTTTATAAAAATCATTGTATGTTTTTGACATTAGACATTATAGGAAATCAAAAATCAATTAAACTGTGAATACACT
>NW_023998133.1:0-10886 GCF_015586225.1 Lucilia sericata | reverse complement strand
TCATTAATATGAGAAAAGTAATATTTAAAGTAGTTAAAGTAGTTTAAAGTAGTTAAAATATCATGTATGTTTTTTTTTTTTTTTTTTTTTTTAGCTTGTCTTAACACCAAGTCAATGTGAGATATTCCAGTCAAATTTATTTTGTTAAAGTTTTTCGGGATTATTATCAAAACACACTTATATTTATATTCAATAAGCTCAGAATTAAATATTAATCACTTTTTTACATAGATCATATTTTATAATTCAAATTATTTAATATTTTCAAAGATTTTTTTGCTTTTGCTTCACGACCGCGAATTTTTCTCAACCGCACATATTGACGTTGCCAGATATCTGGCAACGTCAATATGTGCGGTTGAGAAAAATTCGCGGTCGTGAAGCAAAAGCAAAAAAATCTTTGAAAATATTAAATAATTTGAATTATAAAATATGATCTATGTAAAAAAGTGATTAATATTTAATTCTGAGCTTATTGAATATAAATATAAGTGTGTTTTGATAATAATCCCGAAAAACTTTAACAAAATAAATTTGACTGGAATATCTCACATTGACTTGGTGTTAAGACAAGCTAAAAAAAAAAAAAAAAAAAAAAAACATACATGATATTTTAACTACTTTAAACTACTTTAACTACTTTAAATATTACTTTTCTCATATTAATGCATATTACAATCCGCAAAAGTGAAATAAATATAAATAAATTAAAATTCAACACAACATTTAATTGACACTAAAAATTAAAACAGAATAAATCTACATGTGTTTCCATTTATGTATATGCATATACATGATATCAATAAACATGATATCAATATAACGTTTGATTTAAACACATACATATGAAGGATAAAATAAATGCAAAAAAAAAAATTACGGAGAGTAAAAGATTTTAAAAGTAACATTTAGTGGGAAGAATATTGTGGATAAAAGGAATTTGAAGAAAGAAATATTTAGTGTTGTCATCTTGATGAATAAAAAAATAAAACAAGATAAATCAAATATACAATCATTTACGCACACAAATACATTAATTACCAATATTTTTGGTGGATAGTTTACTATTAATATGTGTAAAAGTTAGAATTAAACAAGTTTCAACCCAACATCTAATTAATTTTACAAAATACAAATAAATATTTTAATTGCTTTAAAAATTATTTTTCTCATATTAATGCATATTACAATCTATATAAGTGAAATAAATATAAATAAATCAAAATTCAACACAACATTTAATGGACACCAAAAACTACAATAGAATAAATCTACATTTGTTTCCATATATGTATATACATATACATGATATCAATATAACGTTTGATTTAAACACATACATATGAAGGACAGAATAAATGTAAGAAATGATGGAGAGTAAAGATCTTAAAAGTAACATTTAGTGGGAAGAATGTTGTGGATAAAAGGAATTTGAAAGATTCATATAAGAAATATTTAGTGTTGTCAACTTCATGGATAAAAAAATAAAACAAAATAAATAAACAATACAATAATTTACGCACACAAATACATTAATTAATAATATTTTTGGTGAAAAGAAAATAATACTGCATTTTACTATTAATATGTGTAAAAGTTAAAATTAAACTAGTTTCAACCCAACATCTAATTAATAATAAAAAAAAAAAAAAAAAAAAATAAATAAAAAAAAAAAAAAAACAAATCTACATTTATTCACACATACTCTAATAAATAAATAATATAAATTAATACATTCTCATAATGTCACCAAAGAATCCTGTCCAGTGTCCTATTTGCCACACGAATATAACAAAAACTAATCCTAGTATTGGATGTGGAAGTTGTGGTCTTTACTTTCATAACAAGTGTGCTGGTGTCACTGAACAATTATTAAATGCCGTTCGTAAAAATATTTCTAAATTTTTGTGTAATGATTGTAAAAAAGGCATTGGAGTTGGTGAAAATACTAACAATGACATTATCAAACGAATGGAAGAAATTAAAATTTCAATAGAAAATAAAATTGAGGATACCAAAGTAAATATTGAGCATCGAATGGATAACGGATTTTTAAACCTAGAAACTAAAGTAGTCCAGATGGTTAATGATTTTCGTAAAGAAGTCAATACTGAAATTGCTAATATTAAATCGGATGTTGCTAATTGTTACTCTTGTGTCAAAAATACAGATAAAGCGTATGAGAACAAATATCATCAACTTCAATACAAGAACAATATGTTGGAAAGACGCTTAAATCGATCGGATATTTTGATAAGTGGATTAAATTGTACCATCGAAAAGATACGTGAAAACACAATTAAAATAGCCAAATTTGTTGGAGTGGATATTAGCCTCTCAGATATTAATCATTGCTGTTACATAAAACATAGAAAATACTTTATAGTAAAATTGAATTCCGTGCAATTACGTGACACCATCATGAAAAATTACCACAAATCAGAACCGTTATTGCTAAATAAAATCATAGGTGGAACCATTGAATCCAGAATTTATCTGAACGACAATTTGTCCCCATCGTCTGGCAAACTAAATTATCTTTGTCGCAAACTTTTGTCTGAGAAGAAAATAAAAAAATTTTATCTATTAAATATGGACAACCCTAAAGCCAAAATTCTTATGCTGGACGGAAAAAATATTTTGTTGGATAGCCAGCAGTGTGCAAACCTATTGGATGGCTGTTTGAATCTTCCTGAAGATGATAATAATTAGTAATAAGTGTAATTTAATAATATAAAATAAATTGTATTTGTTATAAATTATTGTTATCATCAGGTAATTATTATTATATTGATATTATAGTTATTGTATTGCAATTATTATATTATTTTAAAATGAAAATTATACATTTATATCATTCATACTTATATCCTTTTGTATAGTACTTAAAATTGGCATTTGATTATTTAGATATTTTTTCTCATGTGTAGTATAATCACACATGTAGTTAATAATTTCATTCTATAAAACATATGTATTTTTCTCTAGGTGTACACTAATATATTTATAATTTTTTTTTTCTAATTTTTTTAATTTTTTTTTCTCCTTCGTAATATTAGATATTTATTTTGAAATATTAATTACATATTTACTGCAAATCTTGAGAGTAATTAATCAAACTTATTAATAATACTTTTAAAGTAATAATACTATTAAAGTTATTTTATTAATAATATTCAACTCAAATTGTATTTGTATTTCTTTATTATTAATTTTATAACATATTTCATATTTATTGATTATTAATGCCTAAATTAAATACATTTTAATTAATAATTTGAAATATTGTTATATAACATATTTTTAGTTGCCCAACTGATAAATTTATAATAGAAAATTTTCAGAGGATAATAAAAATAATTTTTGTACACAATTAAATTGATATTTTTTTTTATTTTTTTATTTAAATGGAAATTACAAATACTTATTTGAACAAAACTGAACTAATAATAGAATCTGAAACACTTACCATATTAATTTAATGTTTATTAATTACTTAATTTGTTTAATATACAAATAAAAACCTTATTACTCAAAATTTATTAATAACTATAATTTAAACTAATTAGAATTAAAATTATTAACTCAGTGTAAATTGGATAAATTTACATGTATTTGATATATCTATATACAATTATGAAAATAAAAAGTAAATAATTTAGTGTACCCATTAATACATAATTAATACATATGCCAACTTAAAGTATATAATAGAAATTCAACATTATTGAAAAGGAAAAAATACATTTGAAGACAATTAATATCAATTGAATTTAAATAAATAAAACTATTTAATAAAACTTTTTTTCTTTTTAATTTGTATTTTCTCTTTTCTACATAATAAATACATACAAATGCTAATTTAAAATAATTGAATCGTATTACAAACTAAATTGAAAAACAAAATAATAAAAAATTAACTAAATTAAAAAATTAAATATTTGAGCACAATAATGATGATTTGTTATTAGTTTTTTATAAAATAAAATAAAAAATGCAATTACAATTTGTGCCTTTTTTAACAATAATGTTATCTTGTAGTTGTTACTTACTAAAACTATTTAAAATTTTTAAAACAAAATTTGAAATATGATCTCTATTTTTTTTTTTTTTTTTTTTTTCAATTATTATTAAAATTTGAATATTTAATTAATTTGATATAAAAAAGAAAAAAAAAATTAAATACGAAATTTAAGTTATTTTATTGTAATATTAAATACTATTATTATTATTTATCACTAAATCATAATTATTACATTCGTAAACTTTTAATTTTTTATACTTTGAATTTTAATGAATTTTGAATGTTTTAATATTTTTAAATTTATTTTTGCTTTTTTGCGACCTTTATATTATGTTGCCTTTATATATATTAAATAAGTTAAATTTGTTTTTAATAGGGATGATTGATTTTCGTGCACACTTTAGGGTTTATGATGAATTTAGGTGAGAATTTAGGTGAAATTGCCTCTGATGGCAGTAAAATTAATGCTGTAATAAACTCTGCAAACTTTAATATTCTACACTTCAATGCACAAAGTTTGGTTCCTAGAGAAAATAGCACTAAATTTGATGAAATTCGTAACTTGATAATGGATTGCGATATTGATGCCGTTGGTATAACGGAAACATGGTATAAGGAGTTTATTTATGATTCGGCTGTGTCAATTCCTGGTTTTAAACTTTTTAGAAAGGATAGAAGTGGTTGTAGAGGCGGGGGGGTTTGCTTATACATACGGAATAATTTAAAGACTGGTAATATTTTTGATGAACAATATGATGTTAATGTTGAATCACTTTTCGTGGAGATAATTTTAGAGGACAATTCAGTAGCTTTGTTAGGTGTTATATATCTTCCTAATGGTCAATTCCTTTGTTGTGAAAGGGTCCTTGAAAATTTCTCTTCTAGGTATAATAATATAATTTTGATGGGCGATTTTAATATAAACCTTTTTATTAATGGTGCTATTGTTCGCGAAATTTGCGAGCGACTGTCGTTATATATAGTTCACAATTCTTTACCCACACATTATTCTCCTCAACAATTATCTACATCACTTATAGATTTTTATCTAGTCTCTGACATAGAATTAGTTAGTAGTAAACATCAATTTCAAATACCTGCTCTAAATTCCTATCATGCGGCAATATTTATAACATATAATATTTCTCAGTTTAAAAATCCGGATATATACCTTTGTAGGGATTATTCAAATCTTAGCTACGACCAATGTTTACTTCAATTAGAATCTATGAATTTTTCTGGCGTCTATGATAGTTTGAATGTTGACGAGAGTGTAGAATGTTTTAATTCCAATTTAAATCGTTTGTTTGAGGATAATGTACCAAATCGTAGAGTAGTTAAAAGCGTTGTACATAATTGGATGAATGAAGAGTGTATTTGTAGTGCTAAGCGTATTAGAGATCTGACATATCGTGCCTACAGGGAAAATAGGTCTGATAGGAATTTTGAAGCTTATCGCAGAGCTAGAAACAGATTAAAAACCATCATAAGAGGTGTTCGCAGGAAGTACTGTTTAAGATTTTTTTCTACATGTGATCAGAAACAGTTATGGTGCAAGATTAAATCTATAGGAATTGTGAAATCACCAGGAAATGAACGGTTTCCTATTTCACTGAACGAGTTTAATGAATTTTCCCGTATGGCTGGAACTGCTGATGGTGGTCTTGACCATTTACCTTCCTCTGAAGGATTTACTTTTGCAAATGTTACGGAAACTGATGTTTTAAATGCAGTTTTAAGTATCAAATCTCAAGCGGTAGGTGCTGATCAAATTCATATTAAATTTCTTAAATTCATAATACTGCCTATTTTAAAACATTTAACATTTATTATTAACAGGGTGTTGACAACATCGGTAGTTCCTAAAATTTGGAAGGTTGGTAGGATTGTACCGATTCCTAAAGTTAAGATTCCTAGGAATTGTTCGGACTATCGTCCTATCAGTATTTTGTCAGTCTGTTCAAAAGTTTTGGAACTAATTATTAGGGAACAAATGTTACATCATCTAAATAGTTGTAGTTTGATTCATCCACATCAATCAGGTTTTAGGAAAGGATTTAGTACTACTGGCACACTTCTGGAAATCACGGAAACTATTAGGGAAAACTTCGACAAGGATTTGGTTAGTATTTTAATTTTTTTGGATTATTGTAAGGCATTCGACTCGATTAATCATTCATTGTTGATCCATAAGCTCTCACATACATTTGGTTATAGTTCAAGTGCCTGTAAACTCATTTACTCTTTCTTACATGGTCGCAGTCAATTTGTTCAAATAGAACGTGAAGTTTCTAGTAGGATTCCAATTTACCGTGGTGTGCCACAAGGGTCAATGTTAGGGCCATTATTATTTTTGTTATATATAAATGACATTTATCATGAATTAAATTTCTTGAAATGTTATACCTATGCTGATGACATACAGCTTTTATCAACGTTTGACTTATTATCTCTACAAAATTCTGAGGCGCATATTAATTCTGAACTTGATCTTTTAGTTGATTGGTCAAAACGTAACTTCTTACAACTAAATGCCATGAAATGCAAGGTAATGGTATTTTCTAAACAATCTATTTCTTTAAACATTATTCTGAATAACGAAGTATTAGAAATTGTTCCTCATTATAAAACACTTGGTATTATTTTGGATGATAAGCTAACATTTAGTTTTCATATAAATTCAGTAATTTCACGAATATCTTGGACATTGAGAAAGTTATATAATATTGGTTTTTACTTGCCCTCTTCAATAAAACGTCGTGTTGCTTTATCATTGTGTTTACCGTTATTAATTTATGGTATTGAAGTTTACTCATGTACCTCAAACTCCAACATTGACAGATTAAAAAGATCCTTTAATAGTGTAGTACGTTATATTTATGGACTTCGGATTAGTGATCATGTTTCTCAATATTACGTTGATTTACTTGGTTGTAGTTTCTTTCGATATGTTCAGTTGAGAAAAATGATTTTCTTTTTTAAAACTATAAAATATGGTAAACCTGACTATTTGCAGAATAAATTTAACTTTGCTATTTCAAATAGAACACATTCTTTAATATGTCCAGCACATGTTTCATTATTTATGACGAGATCATTTCGAGTTAACATAGCGCGCTTATGGAATACTGTTATTCCTTACCAGGAACGTAAATTCTCACATTCATTATATGCATTTAAAAATATTTTTTTGTCGAATTCATAACTAACCCTGAGCCTATTTTTAATGATATTCCACTATGTAAATGTATATTGTACAGCCATTTCCCCTAAGTTTTTATAAAATATTTAATTGGTATAACTCATTTGTTGCAAAAAATCTTTTATATAACCTTATTGCATTTCGCTCCTATTATGTTTTACTGTCATTTTTAGGCTAAAATATTATCTTTATTTTCACCAATTTATAGAATCCTAATCAGTGTGTGCAAAACTTCAAGTCTAACTATTAAAAATAAGAAAATTATAATTAAAAAAAATTATAAATATATGTTATATTTTCTTACTAAATAATGTACCAATAATATTTTTGTATTATAAGTATATTTAATTGTAGACTAGCCAATTAGGCCCTATCGGCTTACGGCCATTGTTTTTGAATAAATAAATAAAAAAATAAATAAAAATAAAAAATATATGTAATAGTATGTAAGAAATTGAAATAATTTGAAAAATTTTTATTTTAAAAGAAAATTTAATTTATTGTACCTTGTGTATCAGGGTTTATCAAATAAAAATTATTTAAAATAATTTTCTCGATTTTAAAAGAGTTAATATATTATGAAAGTTAATGTGGCAAAATTATTTTTAATAATATATTAGAAATGAAATGTTATTCGTTTTAAAGGTATCTAGTTCTTTAAGAAATAAATTTAATTTAGAAATTTTATATTATTTAATTAAATAAATTAATTAAATAAATATTTAATTTTAATATTTATGGGATAAGCTGTAAAATAAATTTTTAAAAAAAAAATATGTTAATAAATATAAGCTTAGAAATAGCTATTATTAATAAAAGTGTTATAATTTATTTTATAATAATTATTATTTTAAAATTTTAAATTTTTATTAAAGTATTCATTTTAATAATTAAAATGAAAAAACTATGATAAAATTAGTATATTAAAATGTATAAATAAATATAAATGAAAAGTTTTTATAAAGAACTCGGCAAAAATAATGTTCGCCTGTTTAAAAAAACATGTCTTTTTGATTTTTTTTAAAGTCTGACCTGCCCACTGAAATATTTTAAATGGCCGCAGTATACTAACTGGCAAAGGTAGCATAATCATTAGTTTTTAATTGAAGGCTGGTATGAATGGTTGGACGAGATATTAACTGTTTCATGAAAATTTATAATAGAATTTTATTTTTTAGTCAAAAAGCTAAAATTTATTTAAAAGACGAGAAGACCCTATAAATCTTTATATTTATATTATTATAATTTTTTAGATTCTTTTTATTATAATAATAGATTATATTTTATTGGGGTGATATTAAAATTTAATAAACTTTTAATTGTTTAAATCATTAATTTATGAATAATTGATCCGTTATTAGCGATTAAAAAAACAAGTTACTTTAGGGATAACAGCGTAATTTTTTTGGAGAGTTCATATCGATAAAAAAGATTGCGACCTCGATGTTGGATTAAGATATAATTTTAGGTGTAGCCGCTTAAATTTTAAGTCTGTTCGACTTTTAAATTCTTACATGATCTGAGTTCAAACCGGCGTAAGCCAGGTTGGTTTCTATCTTTAAAAAATGAAAATATTTCAGTACGAAAGGACCTAATATTTGATAAATTATTATTTTTATATTGAATATAATTAATATAATTACTATTTTGGCAGATTAGTGCAATAAATTTAGAATTTATTTATGTAATTTTTATTACAAATAGTACTTGTTTTTTATAGAAAATTTATTATTTATTATTGGAAGATTATTATTAATTATTTTTGTATTAGTAAGAGTAGCATTTTTAACTCTTTTAGAACGAAAGGTTTTAGGATATATTCAAATTCGTAAGGGACCTAATAAGGTTGGAATTGCAGGAATTCCTCAGCCTTTTTGTGATGCAATTAAATTATTTACTAAGGAACAAACTTATCCTTTATTGTCTAATTATATTTCTTATTATTTTTCACCAATTTTTTCATTATTTTTGTCTTTATTGGTTTGGATATGTATACCTATATTTGTTAAACTTTTTTCGTTTAATTTAGGGTTGTTATTTTTTCTTTGTTGTACAAGTTTAGGTGTTTATACAGTAATAATTGCAGGTTGATCTTCAAATTCAAATTATGCTTTATTAGGAGGTTTACGAGCTGTTGCTCAAACTATTTCTTATGAAGTTAGATTAGCTTTAGTATTATTAAGTTTTATTTTTTTAATTGGGGGTTATAATATGTTAATATTTTATAAGTATCAAATATTTATTTGATTTTTATTTATTATATTTCCTATAGCTTTAGTATGATTTAGAATTTCTTTAGCTGAAACTAATCGAACTCCTTTTGATTTTGCTGAAGGGGAATCAGAATTAGTTTCTGGATTTAATGTAGAATATAGAAGAGGAGGATTTGCTTTAATTTTTTTAGCAGAATATGCAAGTATTTTGTTTATAAGAATATTATTTTGTGTAATATTTTTGGGAAGTGATGTTTTTCATGTATTTTTTTATGTTAAGTTAACATTTGTTTCTTTTATATTTATTTGAGTTCGTGGAACATTACCTCGATTTCGATATGATAAATTAATATATTTAGCTTGAAAGAGTTTTTTACCTTTTTCATTAAATTTTTTATTATTTTTTGTAGGGTTTAAGATTTTTTTATTTTATTTAATTTAATGAATTAATTTTAGTAAAGTTAATAGAAAATTTGATTTCTATCTTATGTTTTCAAAACATATGCTTATTTCAAGCTCATTAACTAATTTAATAAATTATCTCATCATTTAATAATTAGAGGATTAAATATGAAATATGCAAAGTAAATTACAGTTAAAATTTGTCCTACTAAAACATAAGGTTCTTCAACTGGTCGAGCTCCAATTCATGTTAATAAGATTACTGTTACTACTATTACTCAAAATAAAATTTGATTAATAGGGTAAAATTGAATTCCTCGGAATTTTCTTAAATGATAAAATGGTAAAATAGCTAAAATTGCAATAGAAAGAACTAGAGCAATTACTCCTCCTAATTTATTAGGAATTGAACGTAAAATAGCATAAGCAAATAAGAAATATCATTCTGGTTGAATATGAACTGGTGTTATTAATGGATTAGCAGGAATAAAATTATCAGGATCTCCTAAAAGGTAAGGATTAATTAATACTAATAGAAGTAAAATTATTGTTATGACGATAAATCCTACAATATCCTTGAAAGTGAAGTATGGGTGGAATGGAATTTTATCAATATTAGAATTTAATCCTATAGGGTTATTTGATCCAGTTTCATGTAAAAATAAAATGTGAATTAATGTTGCAGCTAATACAATGAATGGTAAAATGAAATGGAATGTAAAAAATCGAGTTAATGTAGCATTATCTACAGCAAATCCTCCTCATACTCATTGAACTAAATCAATACCTAGGTAAGGAATGGCTGATAATAAATTAGTAATAACTGTAGCTCCTCAAAAAGATATTTGACCTCATGGTAAAACGTATCCTATAAATGCTGTTCCTATAACTAAAAATAAGATAATTACTCCTACTAATCAAGTTGGAGTAAATAAGTATGATCCGTAATAAATTCCTCGTCCTACATGTAAATAAATACAAATAAGAAAAATGATGCACCATTAGCATGTATAGTTCGTAGTAATCATCCATAATTACATCTCGA
>NW_023998132.1:0-10977 GCF_015586225.1 Lucilia sericata | reverse complement strand
ATAGTCTAGTCTGTAGTCTAGTCTATAGTCTATTCTATAGTCTAGTCTATAGTCTAGTCTATAGTCTAGTCTATAGTCTAGTCTATAGTCTAGTCTATAGTCTAGTCTATAGTCTAGTCTATAGTCTAGTCTATAGTCTAGTCTATAGTCTAGTCTATAGTCTAGTCTATAGTCTAGTCTATAGTCTAGTCTATAGTCTAGTCTATAATCTAGTCTATAGGCTAGTCTATAGTCTAGTCTATAGTCTAGTCTATAGTCTAGTCTATAGTCTAGCCTATAGTCTAGTCTATAGTCTAGTCTAAAGTCTAGTTTATTGTCTATTCTATAGTCTAGTTTATAGTCTAGTCTATTGTAGTCTTTAGTCTATTCTAAAGTCTATTCTATAGTCTAGTTTATAGTCTAGTCTATAATTTAGTCTAATCTATAGTAAATATGTTCTACAGTCTGCACGAGCCTTGTTCTCTTGCCTACTTCCCCAATAGGATATTTTCTCCTTTTAGTATTTACTTTAGTAAGTTGCGCATTCACTTTAATTGACTCCTTGTTACTTCCACACATTTATAAGAATTTGACATTTCTCTTTACAACAAAATTTAGTTCACGCGCAATTTTCACACGGTTCGGTTGGTTAGAAATAGTGTCTCATTTTTTTTTTAATTATAAAGTAAATAATAAAGCCTAGTTAAATATTTTTACATTAATCGTTAATAAAAGCATTGTTTTATAGTTGTGCGAAATAATTTCCTTGAAAATCTAAAAAGAAATATGAGAAAAAATGTTTTAAATTTCTTGCTTTACGCTTTTTTCTTTTCACCGGGTCGTTCGTAGCGTTTATACAAAAAAAAGTGTTAAAGTGTGTTAGAGAGTAATGTTAAGTAAAAGAAAAGCTTAAAATAGCAGAGCAAATAAAAGTAAGAAGGAGAAAAAGCTTAAAGAAAATAAAAAAAGCAAATACCTATAAGAAAAGGAAATAAGTGTTGTGTTGTTTAGCTTTTAAGTGTCTGTAATGGTGGATGTTTTCTTGTGTGTGTTTTTTTCACAGTGTAAGTAATATTTCTTAATGTATTCAAGAGCTAATGGTTGTTGACTTTGCTAAATATATTGACAGGTTGTTTTTTGATGCTTAAACAAAATATTCAAGTTTATGATAAGAAATCAATTCTTTTTATAGAAAACTCTCTATAGATAAAGAATTTCTTTTGAAAACTCTTTAAAGAAAACACTTTTCAATAGAAAAGTGTTCTTTTTAAAGAAAAAACGTATCTATAGAATTTCCGTTAAAATGACAATTTTTTTTTAGAAAATTATACAAAGGAAAGACTTTTTACTACAGAAGGAAGGAACTATTTTAGAGAAAACTTTATAATTCTATATAGAAAATATTTTTTTATAGAAATTTTTCTTTAGCTATACTTTCTGATTGAAAATTCACTATGGAATATACTTTTTTTTATAGAACACTCTTTAAACATAAATTCTCTTAAATAAAACTGTCTAAAGAAGACACTTTTTTATAGAAACTATTAGAAAAAGATAGTTTTCTTTGGAAAATTGTCAAAATAAGATACTTTGTATAGAAAACTTTTTAGAAAATAATCTTTAATATAGAAAACAGTGTAAAGAAGCATTTTTTATAGAAACTATTCTATACAGATACTATTCTATAGTAAACTCTCTAATAAAAATACTTTTCTATAGAAAACACTTTGAAAAATATACTTTTCTATTGAAAACTTTCAAAAGAAGATACTTTTGTATAGAAAACTTTTTAGAAAATAAACTTTAATATAGAAAACAGTGTAAAGAAATATTTTTTATAGAAACTACTCTATACAGACTTTATTCTATAGTAAACTCTCTAATAAAAATACTTTTCTATAGAAATCACTTTGAAAAATATACCTTTCTATAGAAAACTAACTATAATAGTATATTTTTCTACAGAAAACTGTCTAAAGAAAACTTTAATATAGAAAACAGTGTAAATAAATATTTTTTATAGAAACTACTCTATACAGACTTTATTCTATAGTAAACTCTCTAATAAAAACACTTTTCTATAGAAAACACTTTGAAAAATATACTTTTCTATAGAAAACTAAATAAAATAGAATATTTTTCTACAGAAAACTGTCTAAAGAAAACACATTTCTATGGAAGTATACCATTTTCTATAGAAAACTAACTTAAGCCGACATTTATGAAAATAGTCAAAATAACATAACTTTTCTATAGAAAACAGAACTTTTCCATAGAAAACAGTTTGGAAAATGAACTTTTTTTGTAAAAAAAAAAATATGTAAAAAATAAATTTTTCTTTTTATTTCATTTTAATTTTGAAAAAAATTTATATTTCATAACAAAATCAGTTATTTTTAATAAAAGTTTTTATTTCCAAACAAAATTTGAAGTTTTATAAAAAAAGTTCAAGGTCCCGTTCCGTTGAAATATTCCCATCTGTTTAATTTCAAACACAATTAAACTATTCACCTTGACTTAATTGATTTTTCTCCTTTAAATTGTTCTTCAGGATCTTGGGCAGTGATATCGCTTGATTATTTAAATTGTCGTTTCCAAAATAAAGTTATTTTCGTTAATTTTTTATTACACTTATACACTTATATTTTATAAATTGCACAATTTTTATTTATAATGTCGATATTATCACCATTAGGTTTTTAAACAAACTGATCGTTAGATTATACTTTTCTCCTCCTTTTATAGCAACCGAGACGATACACGTGTTCGGAACTAAACTGTACTTATCGTAAAAATTTCAACCTAGTATGAAATAATTTAAATCTAAAAATATATAGACGATAATGAAGTCTTGATATCTTTAGAATACTTTTGTGTGTGTGTGTGTGGGTTCTATAATATTGTAAGTTAGGGTTAACACAAAGAAATTTGCATTAATTGTTCGTATTTCATCATAGATTGAAATTATGTGTACATATACATACATACATATGTACAACTGATAACATAATTTTTAAAAATGCAAAAACTGCATTTTTTAGTATGTATTACACCTTTTAGTGAATCGATTTTTTGAGTATATACTGTTTTTGGGCGAAACGGTTTATTAGTTCTATAAAAACTTGATTTCTATAAATAATTGAACTAAACTAGAACTGAACTAAAACTGAACCAGAACTGAACTAGAACTGTACTAGAACTGAACTAGAACTGAACTAGAACTGAACTAGAACTGAACTAGAACTGAACTAGAACTGAACTAGAACTGAACTAGAACTGAACTAGAACTGAACTAGAACTGAACTAGAACTGAACTAGAACTGAACTAGAACTGAACTAGAACTGAACTAGAACTGAACTAGAACTGAACTAGAACTGAACTAGAACTGAACTACTAGAACTGAACTAGAACTAAACTAGAACTGAACTAGAACTGAACTAGAACTCAGCTAGAACTGAACTAGAACTGAACTAGAACTGAACTAGAACTGACTAGAACTGAACTAGAACTGAACTAGAACTGAACTAGAACTGAACTAGAACTGAACTAGAAACTGAACTAGAACTGAACTAGAACTCAACTAGAACTCAACTAGAACTGAACTAGAACTGAACTAGAACTGAACTAGAACTGAACTAGAACTGAACTAGAACTGAACTAGAACTGAACTAGAACTCAACTAGAACTCAACTTAGAACTGAACTAGAACTGAACTAGAACTGAACTAGAACTGAACTAGAACTGACTAGAACTGAACTAGAACTGAACTAGAACTGAACTAGAACTGAACTAGAACTGAACTAGAACTGACTAGAACTGAACTAGAACCTGAACGTAGAACTGAACTAGAACTGAACTAGAACTGAACTAGAACTGAACTAGAACTGAACTAGAACTGAACTAGAACTGAACTAGAACTGAAACTAGAACTGAACTAGAACTAGAACTGAACTAGAACTGAACTAGAACTGAACTAGAACTGAACTAGAACTGAACTAGAACTGAACTAGAACTGAACTAGAACTGAACTAGAACTGAACTAGAACTAAACTAGAACTGAACTAGAACTGAACTAGAACTCAGCTAGAACTGAACTAGAACTGAACTAGAACTGAACTAGAACTGAACTAGAACTGAACTAGAACTGAACTAGAACTGAACTAGAACTGAACTAGAACTGAACTAGAATGAACTAGAACTGAACTAGAACTGAACTAGAACTGAACTAGAACTGAACTAGAACTGAACTAGAACTGAACTAGTACTGAACTAGAACTAAACTAGAACTGAACTAGAACTGAACTGAACTAGAACTGAACTTGAGGTGAACTAGAACAGAACTAGAACTGAACTAGAACAGAACTAGAACTGAACTAGAACTGAACTAGAATTGAACTAGAATTGAACTAGAACTGAACTAGAACTGAACTGGAGCTGAACTAGAACTGAACTAGAACTATATATAGAAACTTTTTCCCTAAAAACTCTCTAAGAGAAGTGAAGAAAACTGTCTAAGAAAACTGACTGAAGAAGAGTACTATAGATTTCGGTATAAAAAATAATTTTGTATAAAAAACTCCCTAAAAACGACATTTTTCTATAGAAGATTTAAAACAATTACCTACAAAATTCTGCATAAAAAATGCGTTGTTCTATAGAAAATTGTCTAAAGAAGACTTTTTTCATTGGAATTCTATCGAAAATACTCTTTAAGAAGAAATCATTCTATAGAGAATACTTATCTATAGATTTCTGTCTTAAAATACACTTTTCTATAGAAAACTGCCTAAGGAAGAAATTTTCTATAGAAACTATTACAAAGTCACTTTTCTAAAGATCTATAGAAAACTTGTCTAAGATTTTTTTGTCTTTATTTTAGAAAAAATTTCCGTTAAAAAAACTAGTCCTACGATGAATATTTGCAATAATTTATGCATTTTTTAAAATAAATTTTTATAGCAATTTGTAAAAGAAATGTTTGCGGTTTTTGTGATAAGAAAATCAATTTTCTTTATTGTACCTTCTCATAGAAATATTTTGAAATTGTTAAACGCTAAACGATACAGAAGTTTTGAATAAAAATAATAATAACAAATAAACCAGGTTCGAAACGATATTATATACAAAAATTATCTATATCTATAACGAATTTTCATTCGAAAATGTACAAGATGGTTAACATTTCCTGGCTCGATTATCATGATAAGGACAATGCTAGTTTTGTGTAATATTTTTTCCTTCAATATTAATTGAACTGGCCATCGACAGCTGGCCCAATTCCGCGAACGCAAGAGTTTCATCCATCAGACGTTTAGCGAAAACTTTCTGATCTGGCGCCAGCTTACGATATGTGATTATCCACGATTCACCATATATATCAGCTTCATCTCTGTTTGGCACCTGGCTGGATTTTTGCGGATGGTTAACAGCCGTTGAGGAAGCAATTTCTTCCTAAAACAAATTTTTTTCTATTATATGATTTTTTATTATTATATATAATGGATAGATAATATTCTCTAGAAGGTAAGATTTGGTCCGAATGTTAGGAAAAAATAATTTTTTAAGAAATCAAGAAAGACCTACTATTTATAGACTAGACTATAGACTAGACTATAGACTAGACTATAGACTGGACTATAGACTAGACTATAGACTAGACTATAGACTAGACTATAGACTAGACTATAGACTAGACTATAGACTAGACTATAGACTAGACTATAGACTAGACTATAGACTAGACTATAGACTAGACTATAGACTAGACTATAGACTAGACTATAGACTAGACTAGACTCTAGACTAGACTATAGACTAGACTATAGACTAGACTCTAGACTAGGCTATAGACTAGACTATAGACTAGACTATAGACTAGACTATAGACTAGACTATAGACTAGACTATAGACTAGACTATAGACTAAACTATAGACTAGACTATAGACTAGACTATAGACTAGACTATAGACTAGACTAGACTAGACTATAGACTAGACTATAGACTAGACTATAGACTAGACTATAGACTAGACTATAGACTAGACTATAGACTAGACTATAGACTAGACTATAGACTAGACTAGACTAGACTAGACTAGACTATAGACTAGACTATAGACTAGACTATAGACTAGACTATAGACTAGACTATAGACTAGACTATAGACTAGACTATAGACGAGACTATAGACTAGACTATAGACTAGACTATAGACTAGACTATAGACTAGACTATAGACTAGGCTATAGACTAGACTATAGACTAGACTATAGACTAGACTATAGACTAGAGTATAGACTAGACTATAGACTAACACTATAGACTAGACTATAGACTAGACTAGATTAGACTAGACTATAGACTAGACTATAGACTAGACTATAGACTAGACTATAGACTAGACTATAGACTAGACTATAGACTAGACTATAGACTAGACTATAGACTAGACTATAGACTAGGCTATAGACTAGACTATAGACTAGACTATAGACTAGACTATAGACTAGACTATAGACTAGACTATAGACTAGACTATAGACTAGACTAGACTAGACTATAGACTAGACTATAGACTAGACTATAGACTAGACTATAGACTAGACTATAGACTATACTATATACTAGACTATAGACTAGACCTATAGACTAGACTATAGACTAGACTATAGACTAGACTATAGACTAGACTATAGACTAGACTATAGAACTAGACTATAGACTAGACTATAGACTAGACTAGACTAACTATAGACTAGACTATAGACTAGACTATAGACTAGACATAGACTAGACTATGACGAGACTATAGACTAGACTATAGACTAGACTATAGACTAGACTATAGACTAGACTATAGACTAGACTATAGACTAGACTATAGACTAGACTATAGACTAGACTATAGACTAGACTATAGACTAGACTGTAGACTAGACTATAGTCTAGTCTATATCCTATGGTTCATTTTGTTGGCCAAAAATGTCCCAGAAAGTAAAACAATCCAATTTTCTTTGCATTTCAACATCAGGACTATAGACTAGACTATAGACTAGACTATAGACTAGACTATAGACTAGACTATAGACTAGACTATAGACTAGACTATAGACTAGACTATAGACTAGACTATAGACTAGACTATAGACTAGACTATAGACTAGACTATAGACTAGACTATAGACTAGACTATAGACTAGACTATAGACTAGACTATAGACTAGACTATAGACTAGACTAGACTATTGACTAGACTAATGACTAGACTAATGACTAGACTAATGACTACACTATTGACTAGACTAAAGAGTAGACTATAGACTAGATTATTGACTAGACTATAGACTAGACTATAAACTAGAAAAACTGAAACTATGAAAGTACTGAACATGTTGCGGGGGTATCGTGGTATTTTTCGATGTACTGAAAAAAGTAATATGGTAATAATAACATTATGTGTCTACATTATAATAACAACAACAAAAGTTTATTTCCATTTCGCCGTGAGTTACAAGAAAATAATAACTGAATTAACTTTATAAATAGCTGTTCGAAACTTAAGCAACTTTTTGATGTTCTTATGAAAATCGTTGGTCCTTTTGAGTTCCAAACACCTTTATGGAATAGATTAGTTACTAGTGTAGTTCGTAATGAATCCCAAGCGGATTTTAAGCCTTTCGCAAGCTGCAATGTTTTCTAAAACTGCGAGTTTCGACCCAGCGCTTCAGAATGCGGAACAGCATCTTTAAGGGACTTGAGTCGGGAGATTTTGATGGACAATCTAATAATTTGTTTCCCATTACTCGATAACAACTCTTAGATCAACTTTGTCAAAGGTTTTGGTTCATTATCATGCTATAAATCGCAATAAAGACCAAAGAAGCTCAAAAAGTTGCTTAAATTTCGAACAGCTATTTATGGAGTTAATTCAGTTATTATTTTCTTCTAATTCACAGCCAAATGGAATTAAACTTTTGTTGTTGCTAGTATAATGTAGACACATAATATTATTATTATCAATTATATAATTTTGAATAAATCAATTAAAATAGAAATTATAGCACTTTGTATACAATGCCAAAAAAAAGTTGCTTAGGTTTCGAACAATACTGTATGTATATATCAAAATATTTAACAATACTTACATCTTCAATTTCTTCTTTAAATGAGTCTAGTATATAAGTTCGCAAAAAATTTAAGTGTTCAAAATACCACAATGTTGGTACAGATTTTTCATTTGTGTTGATTTTTTCTAGTTCGTGTCTATAACGCTCTCGAATTCCGTAGAATTTCTTTTTATTGTTTTTATTGTTGCATTGTTATCCAACACTATATATTTTGCCAAAAGTCTTTCCCACGACTTTTGTTTTTCATTTGGATCATTGTATTTTTTACTATCAGTTTGCCAAATGGCAGTTTCTTCCTTCAAAAATTCGATAAATTCAATTGTAAAGTGTTTACTTTGTATTGTAATAGACTGAAATGAGAAAATGTGAAAAATGAAAAAAATATGAATTTTGCTTGGATTTTTGTTCATCGGATAACGGGAAACCGTGCCAGAAAATTGCGTAAATTGTGTCATTAAAATTATATTTTCTTAAAATTTCGACCAAATCTTTCCAAAGAAAATTATTATCCAACAAGTTATAAAATGTTAATATCGAAAGATAAATAACGATGTTATATAATTGATCTTTTTTAGTAAATGTCTTGAAGAAATCAAAAAACGTTGGTCCAGTTTCCTGTTATCCAATTGGACTAAATTTTAACACTAGAATTATATTTACGTTGCTTGTGGGAGTTACAGATGAATCTTCTTTAGTCTCTTTTTCGGTGGGCATGGGTGTGTTGTTTTGGTCACTGTTATTAATGTTGCTTTTGAAAGATGAATCTCTTATAATATCTTTTTCCGGAGGCGTATGCGTGTTGTTGTTGGAATCATGGCCAGAGCTATTTACGTTGCTTGCAAAGGAAACCGATGAATCTTCTGTACTCCTTTTTCGACAAGCGTGTGTGTGTTGTTGGGTTCTGATCCGAAGTTATTTATGTTGTTTGTTATAATGATCTTGTGTAATATATTAGATGCTTCTTCTGATTTCCTCTTTTTAGGAGTTGAATGTTCGCTGTTGGAAATATAATTTGACCTAAAAAACAATATTAATAAAAACACGATTTATTTTTTTAAACTTTATAATATTTGTTTCATTTCGCCCTTCCGATTTTAGAAACATTTCCAATCTTATCCATAGACGATCCTAGCCATACATGATTCTCACGATTATAAACTACTAAAGAACAAGTAAAGAACTAATGTCTAATGACGAAACCTAAATTTTGAAGACTGATAGAAAAAATGAAAATAATCAGAAGTCCGTCATATCCATCCTAGTATGCAGCATGAGGAAATGATAAATACATAAGTGTATAAAGTACCTTAAGCTTTTGGGTCTTAAATCATTCTAAGCTCCAGTTCTCCCCAAATCCGAAGTTGTTTATGTCTAAGTTAGAAGTTGCGAAATTTCTCTTAGAAGGAATAGGAAGCGAAAAAGAAAAATCCACTAGATACATTAAGCCTTCGGCTAAAGACATTGATTGAATATGCAGGAGTCTGTCCGACTGAGGTACAAACAACTAATTAACAAACTAACTAACAAAGTAACTACTAACTAACTAACTAACTAACTAACTAACTACTAACTAACTAACTAACTAACTAACTAACTAACTACCTAAACTAGACTAACTAACTAACTAACTAACGAACTACTAACGAACTAACTAACTACTACTAAGACTAACTAACTAACTAACTAACTAACTAAACTACTAACTAACTAACTAACTAACTAACTAACTAACTACTAACTAACTAAATACTAACTAACTACTAACTAACTAACTAACTAACTACTAACTAACTAACTAACTAACTAACTAACTAACTAACTAAACTAACTAACTAACTAACTAACTAACTATACTAACTAACTAACTACCTACTAACTAACTAACTAACTAACTAACTAACTAACTAACTACTACTAACTAACTAACTAACCTAACTAACTACTAACT
This sequence comes from Lucilia sericata, assembly GCF_015586225.1. Lineage (NCBI taxonomy): Eukaryota > Metazoa > Arthropoda > Insecta > Diptera > Calliphoridae > Lucilia > Lucilia sericata. Next base: position 920 of record NW_023998132.1, on the reverse strand, counting down.
ACCTAACTAACTAACTAAGCTAACTAACTAACTAACTAACTACTAACTAACTAACTAACTACTAACTAGACTAACTAACTAACTAACTAACTAACTAACTAACTAACGACTAACTAACTAACTAACTAAACTAACTAACTAACTAACTAACTAACTAACTAACTAACTAACTAACTAACTAACTAACTAACTAACTAACTAACTAACTAACTACTAACTAACTAACTAACTAACTAACTAACTAACTAACTAACTAACTAACTAACTAACTAACTAACTAACTAACTAACGAACTAACTAACTACTAACTAACTATACTAACTAACTAACTAACTAACTAACGAACTAACTACTAACTAACTAACTAACTAACTAACTACTAACTAACTAACTAACTAACTAAACTAACTAACTAACTAACTAACGACTAACTAACAAACTAACTTACTAACTTACTAACTACTAACTACTAACTACTAACTAACTAACTAACTAACTAACTAACTACAACTAACTAACTACTAACTAATTAACTAACTAACTACTAACTAACTAACTAACTAACTAACTAACTAACTAACTAACTAACTAACTACTAACTAACTAACTAACTAACTAACTAACTAACTACTAACTAACTAACTAAAAACTAACTAAGAACTAAAACTAACTAACTAACTAACTAACTAACTAACTAACTAACTAACACTAACTAACTAACTAACTAACTAACTAACTAACTAACTAAACAAACTACTAACTAACTAACTTACTAACTAACTAACTAACTAACTAACTAACTAACTAACTACTAACTACCTAACTAACTAACTAACTAACTAACAAACTAACTAACTAAAACTACTAACTAACTAACTAACTACTACTAACTAACTAACTAACTAACTAACTAACTTACT
>NW_023998131.1:0-10931 GCF_015586225.1 Lucilia sericata | reverse complement strand
TAGTTAGTTAGTTAGTTAGTAGTTAGTTAGTTAGTTAGTTAGTTAGTTAGTTAGTAGTTAGTTAGTTAGTTAGTTAGTTAGTTAGTTAGTTAGTAGTTAGTTAGTTAGTTAGTTAGTAGTTAGTTAGTTAGTTAGTTAGTTAGTTAGTTAGTAGTTAGTATTAGTTAGTTAGTTAGTTAGTTAGTTAGTAGTAGTAGTTAGTTAGTTAGTTAGTTAGTTAGTTAGTTAGTTAGTTAGTTAGTTAGTTAGTTAGTTAGTTAGTTAGTTAGTTAGTAGTTAGTTAGTTGTTAGTAGTTAGTTAGTTAGTTAGTTAGTTAGTTAGTTAGTTAGTTAGTTAGTTAGTTAGTAGTTAGTTAGTTAGTTAGTTAGTTAGTTAGTTAGTTAGTTAGTTAGTTAGTTAGTTAGTTAGTTAGTTAGTTAGTTAGTTAGTTAGTTAGTTAGTTAGTTGTAGTTAGTTAGTTAGTTAGTTAGTTAGTTAGTTAGTTAGTTAGTTAGTTAGTTCGAGTTAGTTAGTTAGTTAGTAGTTAGTTAGTTAGGTTAGTTAGTTAGTAGTTAGTTAGTAGTTAGTAGTTAGTTGTAGTTTAGTTAGTTAGTAGTTAGTTAGTTAGTTCGTTAGTTAGTTAGTTAGTTAGTTAGTTAGTTAGTTAGTAGTTAGTTAGTTAGTTAGTTAGTTAGTTAGATTAGTTAGTTAGTTAGTTAGTTAGTTAGTTAGCTTAGTTAGTTAGTTAGTTAGTTAGTTAGTTGTAGTTAGTAGTTAGTTAGTTAGTTAGTTAGTTAGTTAGAGTTAGTTAGTTAGTTATTAGTTAGTTTGTTAGTTAGTTAGTTAGTTAGTAGTAGTAGTTAGTTAGTTAGTTAGTAGTTAGTTAGTTAGTTAGTTAGTTAGTTAGTTAGTTAGTTAGTTAGTTAGTTAGTTAGTTAGTTAGTTAGTTAGTAGTTGTTAAGTTAGTTAGTTAGTTAGTTAGTAGTAGTTAGTTAGTTAGTTAGTTAGTAGTTAGTTAGTTAGTTAGTTAGTTAGTTAGTTAGTTAGTTAGTTAGTTAGTTAGTTAGTTAGTTAGTAGTTAGTTAGTTAGTTAGTTAGTTAGTTAGTTAGTTAGTTAGTTAGTTAGTTAGTTAGTTAGTTAGTTAGTTAGTTAGTTAGTTAGTTAGTTAGTTAGTTAGTAGTTAGTTAGTAGTTAGTTAGTTAGTAGTAGTTAGTTAGTTAGTTAGTTAGTTAGTTAGTTAGTAGTTAGTTAGTTAGTTAGTTAGTCTAGTTAGTAGTTAGTTAGTTAGTTAGTTAGTTAGTTAGTTAGTTAGTTAGTTAGTTAGTTAGTTAGTTAGTAGTTAGTTAGTTAGTTAGTTAGTTAGTTAGTTAGTTAGTTAGTTAGTTAGTTAGTTAGTTAGTAGTAGTTAGTTAGTTAGTTAGTGTAGTAGTTAGTTAGTTAGTTAGTTAGTTAGTTAGTTAGTAGTTAGTTAGTAGTTAGTAGTTAGTTAGTTAGTTAGTTAGTTAGTTAGTTAGTTAGTTAGTTAGTTAGTTAGTTAGTTAGTTAGTTAGTTAGTTAGTTAGTTGTTAGTTAGTTAGTAAGTTAGTTATTATTAGTAGTTAGTTTTAGTTAGTTTCGTTAGTTTAGTTAGGAGTAGTTAGTTAGTTAGTTTAGTTAGTTATTATTAGTTAGCTTAGTAGTTTAGTTAGTTAGTTAGTAGTTAGTTAGTTAGTTAGTTAGTTAGTTAGTTAGTAGTTAGTAGTTAGTTAGTTAGTTAGTTAGTTAGTAGGTTAGAGTTAGTTAGTTAAGTTAGTTAGTTAGTTAGTAGTTAGTTAGTTAGTTAGTTCGTTAGTTAGTTAGTTAGTTAGTTAGTTAGTTAGTTAGTTAGTATTTGTTAGTTAGTAGTTAGTAGGGTAGTAGTAGTTAGTTAGTTAGTTAAGTTAGTTAGTTAGTTAGTTAGTTAGTTAGTTAGTTAGTTAGTTAGTAGTTAGTTCGTTAGTTAGTTAGTTAGTTAGTTAGTTAGTAGTTAGTTAGTTAGTTAGTTAGTTAGTTAGTTAGTTAGTTCGTTAGTTAGTTAGTTAGTTAGTTAGTTAGTTAGTTAGTTAGTTAGTTAGTTAGTTAGTTAGTTAGTTAGTTAGTTAGTTAGTTCGTTAGTTGTTAGTTAGTTAGTTAGTTAGTTAGTTAGGTTAGTTAGTTAGTTAGTTAGTAGTTAGTTAGTTAGTTAGTTAGTTAGTTAGTTAGGTTAGTTAGTTAGTTAGTTAGTTAGTTAGTTAGTAGTTAGTTAGTTAGTTAGTTAGTTAGTTAGTAGTTAGTAGTTAGTTAGTTAGTTAGTTAGTTAGTTGTTAGTTAGTTAGTTAGTTAGTAGTTAGTTAGTTAGTTAGTTAGTTAGTTAGTAGTAGTTAGTAGTTAGTTAGTTAGTTAGTTAGTTAGTAGTTAGTTAGTTAGTTAGTTAGTTAGTTAGTTAGTGCTTGAATTTCTCCTCCTATCCTGCAAATCAATAAAACTTCTGAGTCGTACTTAAGTCGCGAGCTTGGTGGCCACTCAATATTTACCTTCAAATACTTCTGCATAATAATCCGTTCTTTTAACTTCAGACGAAAAATGTGTTGGTCCGCGATGTCGTACAACTTTTTCAAGGGCTTTGTTAAGGAAGAGTATTCCTAAAAGAGTATTCTGAAATATTAACTTGACGTTAGGCCGGGCTATAGACGAGATCTCATTCCGGATTATAGTCCATGCTATAATCTGGATTGTAAACAAATCTATATACACATCTTTACAGTTTTAAAGAAGAAAACAACTTTTCACTATAATAATGAGATTTCTTCACATAGCATTTATTTATCGCCATTTTAAGTAAATTATTATAAATTCCAATTAAAACACTGGATACGAAGCATACCTAGCAATTCCACACTGGTTATCCTTATTACGAGCCATCTTAGCATAACCATTGTCACCCCAATACGAACCCCATGAATTCTTAATTAACCAATAATCCTTTCCATTTTCTGTGCCATAACCCACCACCAAAACTACATGAGTAGCGACTTTACTACAATCGGGATCATCGAAAACACCGCTTTTATAATTCATAAAATTATCATTTGCCTGGAAGGCAACAGCCACGGGTCCATCAAGAGCCACAGCAAGTTGTAAGTGTTCTTCATTATCGGGACTTATTACCATATATCCTCTATTCATAGGACCATTATAGTACTGGTGACGGCAGACTCCATTAACGGCTTCATAAGGATAAACAGATTCGGTATTAATGCCGGTGTTTCTTGTTACATATTGAAAACTGGGTATCATCCAACCACCATCACAGCCCCAATTCTCGGCAACGCAATCTACTAAATTCTGTTCACTTAAAATAACAGTCTGTTGGTATTTCAAATAATAATGGGCCTCCAAAGCCGCCACGCTGCCAAAAGCCCAACAGGAGCCACAAGATTTTTGATCTTTTACGGGTGTAATGGCACCACTGTCACGCCAGTCCACATGATTGGGTAAACTAAAACGTTGCTTTAGAGGAGCTTGGTAGAAAGTAGCATTTTGAAATATTTCTTCGGAACTATAAAAGAGATATAAATATTTTTATATTTTCTGCAAGTGTTTCAATTATAACTGAACTTACTTTTCCGGCATTTTTAAGCCCATATATGTCCGTTGCATTTCTTTTAAATCCATATCGCTAAAAGCATTCAGTGACATTTCATAGCTTTCCAAGCCCTGTTCATAACGCTGGTTGTGTTGCTTTATTTTAAGTAGATTTTTCTTAAAATTCACAAAACGTTGGGTATCCTCCAAAGCGTTACGATACTTTTTGCCATATTTGTTTATAAAACGTAACCACTGCTCCCGTATTTGCGTTTCCTGTAAGGCTGCCGCAAAATAACAAAAACTCAACAGTAATATAAACAATTTCATTTTCTAGAAGCTTTAAACTATAAATGATTTGAAATGTGAATTTGCTCCAGAATTTATACACAACCAGTGTGGGAAATCTATGATTGATAAGTTAGCATATATAAATTTTAAATTTAATCATACTTTTTCTTTTGTTTGATCTGATTAGATAAAGTTGAGAATATTTAATAACTAAGAATCTCTTATGCGGTCGTTACCACATCTAGACTATAATCCAAACTACAGTATAGTCTTTAATCAATACTATAGTCCTGACAAAAATCCAGACAAAAGTCTAATCAATAGTCTATTCTTAAGTCCTGAATATGGTTCAGTCTATAGTCTTAAACCTACCTTCCAGTTCAATCTATAGTCCAGATTATAATTTAGTCAACAGCAAAGACTATAGTTTAGTCTATATGCCAGACTATAGTCTATATTCCAGACCATAGTCTAGCATATAGTCCAGTGTAGTCTAATGTCTGGACTTTAGTGTCTAGTCTAGTCTATACTAGTCTAGTCTATACTAGTCTAGTCTATAGTCTAGTCTATAGTCTAGTCTATAGTCTATTCTATAGTCTAGTCTATAGTCTAGTCTATAGTCTAGTCTATAATCTAGTCTATAGTCTAGTCTATAGTCTAGTCTATAGTCTAGTCTATAGTCTAGTCTATAGTCTAGTCTATAGTCTAGTCTATAGTCTAGTCTATAGTCTAGTCTATAGTCTAGTCTATAGTCTAGTCTATAGTCTAGTCTATAGTCTAGTCTATAGTCTAGTCTAGTCTAGTAGTCTAGTCTATAGTCTAGTCTATAGTCTAGTCTATAGTCTAGTCTATAGTCTAGTCTATAGTCTAGTCTATAGTCTAGTCTATAGTCTAGTCTATAGTCTAGTCTATAGTCTAGTCTATAGTCTAGTCTATAGTCTAGTCTATAGTTTAGTCTATAGTCTAGTCTACAGTCTGGTCTATAGTCTAGTCTATAGCCTAGTCTATAGTCTAGTCTATAGTCTAGTCTATAGTCCAGTCTATAGTCTAGTCTATAGTCTAGTCTATAGTCTAGTCTATAGCCTAGTCTATAGTCTAGTCTATAGTCTAGTCTATAGTCTAGTCTGTAGTCTAGTCTAGTCTGTAGTCTAGTCTATAGACTAGATTATAGACTAGTCTATAGACTAGACTATATAGTCTAGTCTATAGTCTAGTCTATAGTCTAGTCTATAGTCTAGTCTATAGTCTAGTCTATAGTCTAGTCTATAGTCTAGTCTATAGTCTAGTCTATAGTCTAGTCTATAGTCTAGTCTATAGTCTAGTCTATAGTCTAGTCTATAGTCTAGTCTATAGTCTAGTCTATAGTCTAGTCTATAGTCTAGTCTAGTCTGTAGTCTAGTCTATAGTCTAGTCTATTGTCTAGTCTATAGTCTATAGCATATAGTCTAGTCTATAGTCTAGTCTATAGTTAGTCTATAGTCTAGTCTATAGTCTAGTCTATAGTCTAGTCTATAGTCTAGTCTATAGTCTAGTCTATAGTCTAGTCTATAGTCTAGTCTATAGTCTAGTCTATAGTCTAGTCTATAGTCTAGTCTATAGTCTAGTCTATAGTCTAGTCTATAGTCTAGTCTATAGTCTAGTCTATAGTCTAGTCTATAGTCTAGTCTATAGTCTAGTCTATGGTGTAGTCTATAGTCTGGTCTATAGTCAGTCTATAGTCTAGTCTATAGTCTAGTCTATAGTCTAGTCTATAGTCTAGTCTATAGTCTAGTCTATAGTCTAGTCTATAGTCTAGTCTATAGTCTAGTCTATAGTCTAGTCTATAGTCTAGTCTATAGTCTAGTCTATAGTCTAGTCTATAGTCTAGTCTATAGTCTAGTCTATAGTCTAGTCTATAGTCTAGTCTATAGTCTAGTCTATAGTCTAGTCTATAGTCTAGTCTATAGTCTAGTCTACAGTCTAGTCTATAGTCTAGTCTATAGTCTAGTCTAGTCTAGTCTATAGTCTAGTCTATAGTCTAGTCTATAGTCTAGTCTATAGTCTAGTCTATAGTCTAGTCTATAGTCTAGTCTATAGTCTAGTCTATAGTCTAGTCTATAGTCTAGTCTATAGTCTAGTCTATAGTCTTGTCTATATTCGAGTCTATAGTCTAGTCTATAGTCTAGTCTATAGTCTAGTCTATAGTCTAGTCTATAGTCTAGTCTATAATCTAAACTATTGTCTAGTCTATAGTCTAGTCTATAGTCTAGACTATAATCTACACTATAGTCTAGTCTATAATCTAGTCTATAGTCTAGACTATAATCTAGACTATAGTCTAGTCTATGGTCTAGACTATAGTCTAGTCTATAGTCTAGTCTATAGTCTAGTCTATAGTCTAGTCTATAGTCTAGTCTATAGTCTAGTCTATAGTCTAGTCTATAGTGCTGTCTATAGTCCAGTCTATAGTCTATTCTATAGTGCTGTCTATAGTCCAGTCTATAGTCTTGTATATAGTTTAGTAAATAGTCTATTCTTTAGAATAGACTATAGTTTAGTCTTTAATCTATTATAAAGTATATTCTATATTCTAGTCTATATATAAAGTCTAATCTATAATCTTTTCAACACTCTAGATTATATTCCAATCTTTAGCACAGAATATAGTTTAGTCTGTAGTCCTGACTAAAGTTTATTTTTTAGTTCAGAATATGGTCCAGACTATCGTCCGTCTACATTACATACTATAGTTTTGTTTATAGTCCAGCGTATAGTCCAGTCTATTATTTAATCTAGTTGTAGTACAAGCTTAGTCGGTCAGATATAGAGTAGACTATCTATATCTGACCGACTTAGAAGTTCGATGTGTTACTTACGTATTGATAAAATTAATATACCCTCTAAGTTTTTCTTAGCGTGGGTAAAAATAACTTTAACAAAGTCGTATATTTGGCGCCTGATATCACATTCTACTATATAAAATGGGAATTTCCTCTTGAATATATGTAGATATGTATATGCAGCGATGTTTTGAGGGTCTGAACTGAATTTTTGAATAATTAATGAAATTCTATGATCGATAAGCCACCTGTAAGTAGTATTGTGCATATAAATTTTGACTGTAGATAAGAAGAATGAATAGAACTATTTCGAATATTATATGTATATATTCCCACCAGCCGAGGCTTATCGATCAGATAATTCTTACACATGTTAAGCACGATGACAAAATCAATAATCATTCTCTTTTGTTTTGGCGTAGTAAAAAATTCATCAATGAATTCCACTATTTGGCTCCTGGTATAATAATTTTTTTTAATTGGGCTATAAAGATTAAACTACAATGGAATATCTCAAATCTAGGAGGTTTAACAGTCAACTCGAACTTTCTTTATTTAAAGTCATAATTCTTCTGATATTTAGTTTTATGATTTATTTTATTTTGTTTTAACATTAAAACGTATTATTAGATATAGTAGATAAAAATAATAGTTGAAAAAATCTATTCAAATAATTAAAATAAAATTTGATTTCGGTTGTCTATTAGAAAGATTTAATTATGTTGTGATTAATCTGATCTTTAATGAGATCAAATCGTCTCTTAAAGTTCTTGTATAGAAGATAGAATTGAATCGAATTGCCAACTACTTCTAGTACAGAATCTGAATACAAGAATGATTAATAAGTCTTAAAATTTTATCAAATTATCTATAAAGTTTTTCTATTTTCGTGCCTAAACAAAAGAAGTTATAAAATAATATCCCCAGTTGAGTTAACTTTGAAACCCCCCGATTTTAGATTTTCACTTGCAGTTTAATCTTTATAGCCATAATAAATAATCATTAATTTATTATACCGGGAGCCAAATATTCCAATTCATTTATGTGTTATTTTTACCCACGCAAAAGAAAAAAACAACTTAAGGTGATATACATACATAAATATAATTTTGGGTAAAAAAAATTGCTCTGAACTATAGACTATAGTCTGAGCTATAGACTATACTGTATACTGGTCATTACTTTAGATTATAATATAGTTAGGACTATAGATTAAACGATTGTCAGGACTATATATTAGATTATAGATAACACTATATTAAGGACTATAGGCTACACTATAGACTAAACTATAGACTAGATTATAGACTTGAATATAGACTAGAATATAAACTAAACTATACACTACACAATTGTCTAGACCATACACTAAACTATAGACTAAACTATATACTAAATTATAGACTGAACTATAGACAAGAATATTGACTAAACTATAAACTTAACTATAGACTAGACTAGTCTAGGCTTTGCTTTAGTTTATAGTATAAACTGTAGACTAAAATGTATACTGAACTATAACAAGATTATTGACTAGACTATAGACTAGATTATAGGCAATAGGTTAGACTAGAGACTAAACTAAATACTAGACTTTAGACAAGACTATGGACTAGACTATAGACTATACTACAGACTAGACTTGGCTAGACTACAGACTAGACTAAAGACTAGACTATAGACTAGACTATAGACTAGACTATAGACTAGACCATAGACTAGACTATAGACTAGACTACAGACTAGACTATAGACTAGACTATAGACTATACTATAGACTAGACTATAGACTAGACTATAGACTAGACTATAGACTAGACCATAGACTAGACTATAGACAAAACTATAGACAAAACTATGGACTAGACTATAGACAGACTATAGACTAGACTATAGACTAGACTATAGACTAGACTATAGACTAGACTATAGACTAGACTATAGACTAGACTATAGACTAGACTATAGACTAGACTATAGACTAGACTATAGACTAGACTATAGACTAGACTATAGACTAGACTATAGACTAGACTATAGACTAGACTATAGACTAGACTATAGACTAGACTATAGACTAGACTATAGACTAGACTATAGACTAGACTATAACTAGACTAGACTACTAGACTAGACTATAGACTAAGACTATAGACTAGACTATAGACTACTATAAGACTATAGACCTAGACTAGACTATAGACTAGACTATAGACTAGACTATAGACTAGACTATAGACTAGACTATAGACTATACTATAGACTAACTAAGACTAGACTATAGACTAGACTATAGACTAGACTATAGACTAGACTATAGACTAGACTATAGACTAGACTATAGACTAGACTATAGACTAGACTATAGACGAGACTAGACTAGACGATAGACTAGACTAATAGACTAGACTATAGACTAGACTATAGACTAGACTATAGACTAGACTATAGACTAGACTATAGACGAGACTATAGACTAAGACTATAGACTAGACTATAGACTAGACTATAGGACTAGACTATAGACTAGACTATAGACTAGACTATAGACTAGACTATAGACTAGACTATAGAACTAGACTATAGACTAGACTATAGACTAGACTAGCGTATAGACTAGACTATAGACTAGACTATAGACTAGACTATAGACTAGACTATAGACTAGACTATAGACTAGACTATAGACTAGACTATAGACTAGACTATAGACTAGACTATAGACTAGACTAGACTATAGACTAGACTATAGACTAGACTATAGACTAGACTATAGACTAGACTATAGACTAGACTATAGACTAGACTATAGACTAGACTATAGACTAGACTATAGACTAGACTATAGACTAGACTATAGACTAGACTAGACTATAGACTAAAGTATAGACTAGACTATAGACTAGACTATAGACTAGACTAGACTATAGACTAGACTAGACTAGACTATAGACTAGACTAGACTATAAACTAGACTAGACTATAAACTATAGACTAGACTAGACTATAGACTAGACTATAGACTAGACTATAGACTAGACTATAGACCTAGACTATAGACTAGACTATAGACTAGACTATAGACTAGACTATAGACTAGACTATAGACTAGACTATAGACTAGACTATAGACTGGACTGTACAATAGACTATAGACTAGATTATAGTATATACTAAAGTCTTGACTTTAAACTGGACTGCAGCCTGGAGTACAGTCTAGATTATGCTCTTGACTATGGTCTGAACTGTGTAGTAGAGTATATTTCTGGATTATTGATTATAGACCATTTTAAACATTATAATTCGCTAATAAGACGCTAATAAGATTCGGTACCGCGGACTAACCTATAAGATTCTTAATTATTATATATACTCTATTCTTTCGACTTATCTAATCAGATTAACCAAAGGAGGACGTTTTGAATGCACATATTGATTATATTTAAAATTTATATATGCTGTCTTATCAATCATAGATTTTGTTAATCATTCAAACATTCTATTCGCGGCCGCAATCGTAGCGTATAAATTCCAGAGCAAATTTACATTTTCAATCATTAAAAAATTCAAACTTTTAAAAAATGAAATTGTTTATATTACTCTTGAGTTTTTGCTGTTTGGCGGTAGCCTTACAGGAGTCGCAAATACAGGAGCAGTGGTTAAGTTTTAAAAGCAAATATGGCAAAAAATATCGTAACGCATTGGAGGATACCCAACGTTTTGTGAATTTTAAGAAAAATCTATTTAAAATTAAACAACACAACCAGCGTTATGAGCAGGGCTTGGAAAGCTATGAAATGTCACTGAATGCTTTTAGTGATATGGATTTGAAAGAAATGCAACGGACATATATGGGCTTAAAAATGCCGAAAAAGTTAGTTTTATAAAGCTAATTTTTTAAAAGAATATAGTAAATAAATTGTAAATTTTTCTTTTAAAGTTCTCAGGAATTATTGCAAAATGCTACTTTGTACCAAGCTCCTCTAAAGCAACGTTTTAGTTTACCCAGTCATGTGGATTGGCGTGACCGCGGTGCGATTACACCCGTAAAAAATCAAAAGGCTTGTGGTTCATGTTGGGCTTTTGCCAGTGTGGCGGCTTTGGAGGCCCATTATTATTTGAAATACCAAGATACTGTTTTCCTAAGTGAACAGAACTTAGTGGATTGCGTTACGGAGAATTGGGGCTGTGATGGTGGTTGGATGATACCTAGTTTTCTATATGTCCAAAGTAATACTGGCATTAATTACGAATCTAT
>NW_023998130.1:0-10980 GCF_015586225.1 Lucilia sericata | reverse complement strand
TAACATGTCCATGGAAAAGTATAAGGATTAGTCTAAGGACTAATATTTCGATTAGGCTACGCATCAGGTTTAGTCAATAAACTGGTATTTGAATTAGTCTATGGATTAGACTAAGGTTTAGTATTTATGACGATGGATTATTGACTAACCTAAGGTCTAGTCTATTGTCTATTCTGTTGATTTGTGTGTGGACTTATCTGTAGACTAGACTCGTCAAAAGAATTGCTTATATTTTGAGACCAAGAACGTTTGAAATTGGTGCTTGAGTAGCTTCTAATAACTTCGAAAGCCTTTGTTGAGTTTGACAACAATCTTCATGGAACAATGCCTCCGATTCTAGCTATTTTTGTCGCGAATGGGTGATCTTTGTCTTCAGTGTCAAAATCACCACTTCTTTATCAATCGTAATTTTATATGAGGGGAAATATTGTTAGTTAAGAGATGTCAAGCTGTAACCAACTGTATGTATATGTAAATAAACATCTTTGTAAATAAAAACAAGTCCCCAAAAAAATATGTTTTTATTTTTAAAAAATTTCTACTTCAACATTCACACTTTTGCCCAATGAATGAAAACTGATATTAAATGCAAATATTATTATTTATTCATGATTATTATTGTTGTTGTTGTTTTTCGCAAAAATATAAATAATTGACAAAATATTTGGAATATTTTTTGTTGTTTTTGTATCTAAAAAAAGTTATAAGGCCTTTTTCTTAATGATTTAATTAACACCTTTAAATTTTATTAATTGTTTTATTTTGATATAAATATTTTTGTTTTTTATTTGTTTTAAACATTTGTATCTATTTATTTATCTAGTAAATTCGATCCATCGCCCGATCTCATTGTATTCACAAATGAATAAAAGAAATAAAATGTTTGTTTATTTGTATTTCTGTCTCCGTTTGAATTGAATCGATTGTTAAAAATACAACATATCGGTAGTATTTCTTTTGAAATGACAGGTGCCGGTATTGTTGGTGGTCAGTGGTGGGGTCTTATTGTCTTTATTGATTTAAGAGTATTTTTTTTTGTCGATATTAATATTTTCCATTTGTTTGCAAAATTGTTTATTAATTTATATTTCTGTTTTATTTAGTTTTTTTGTTATTAATTATTTGCATTTTTCTTAAAACGTTTGTTTTTGTCTCTACATGCGTTCATTTGTTTATTTAATTTGCTCTAAAGCGGAGTTGTTAACCTAGACCCAACTAGTGGTGTTTGTTTTGTTTATTTTTGGACCCAACTTTTAAGGCGTTTAGTTTGGTTTTATTTATTTTATGAACGACCTTTAATTGTTGTTTAATTAAAATAATTTAAAATTGAGAAGCAGAGGTTTTTTTAATTCGGTCATATATAAATATTGTATTGATTGGGCCTAATTTCATTTGAATAGTTTCGTTATTCTTAAAACAGGTGTTAAAATACGTTGTTTTGTGTTAAGAGAATTATTAATTAAAGTGGTTAAATCATAATTATAACTATAAACTTATAATTATACAGATTAAGAACCGATCGCGAAATAAATAGCAAACAAAAAATTATGAGACCGATTTACAGTATTCGATGACTAATGAATAAGAGCTCATAAATAATGTTATTATAAAGCGTAGATTAAAGTCTAGCCCATTGTCAAGAATATGGAGTCAAATGCATTCAAAACTACAGTTCAGTATGTATATTGGCAATATTATAGACTCGACTAGACTATTGTCCAAACTATATTCCAGCCTATATAGTCCGGAATATAGTCTAGTCTATAGTCTCCTCCAGCTGATGTATATTTACTGCAGCTGTGTAAATAAATAAATAAGTAAATAAATAGTCTAGTCTATAGTCTAGTCTATAGTCTAGTCTATAGTCTAGTCTATAGTCTAGTCTAGTCTATAGTCTAGTCTATAGTCTAGTCTATAGTCTAGTCTATAGTCTAGTCTATAGTCTAGTCTATAGTCTAGTCTATAGTCTAGTCTATAGTTTAGTCTATAGTCTAGTCTATAGTCTAGTCTATAGTCTAGTCTATAGTCTAGTCTATAGTCTAGTCTATAGTCTAGTCTATAGTCGAGTCTATAGTCTAGTCTATAGTCTATAGTGTAGTCTATAGTCTAGTCTATAGTGTAGTCTGTAGTCTATAGTCTAGTCTATACTCTAGTCTATAGTCTAGTCTATAGTCTAGTCTATAGTCTAGTCTATAGTCTAGTCTATAGTCTAGTCTATAGTCTAGTCTATAGTCTAGTCTATAGTCTAGTCTATAGTCTAGTCTATAGTCTAGTCTATAGTCTAGTCTATAGTCTAGTCTATAGTCTAGTCTATAGTCTAGTCTATAGTCTAGTCTATAGTCTAGTCTATAGTCTAGTCTATAGTCTAGTCTATAGTCTAGTCTATAGTCTAGTCTATAGTCTAGTCGATAGTCTAGCTCTATAGTCTAGTCCTATAGTCTAGTCTATAGTCTAGTCTATAGTCTAGTCGATAGTCTAGTCTATAGTCTAGTCTATAGTCTAGTCTATAGTCTAGTCTATAGTCTAGTCTATAGTCTAGTTCTATAGTCTAGTCTATAGTCCTAGTCTATAGTCTAGTCTATAGTCTAAGTCCTATAGTCTAGTCTATAGTCTAGTCTATAGTCTAGTCTATAGTCTAGTCTATAGTCTAGTCTATAGTCCTAGTCTATAGTCTAGTCTATAGTCTAGTCTATAGTCTAGTCTATAGTCTAGTATATAGTCTAGTCTATAGTTAGTCTATAGTCTAGTCTATGTCTAGTCTATAGTCTAGTCTATAGTCTAGTCTATAGTCTAGTCTATAGTCTAGTCTATAGTCTAGTCTATAGTCTAGTCTTATAGTCTATAGTCTAGTCTATAGTCTAGTCTATAGTCTAGTCTATAGTCTAGTCTATAGTCCTAGTCTATAGTCGAGTCTATAGTCTAGTCTATAGTCTAGTCTATAGTCTAGTCTATAGTCTAGTCTATAGTCTAGTCTATAGTCTGAGTAGTCTAGTTAGTCTAGTCTATAGTCTAGTCTATAGTCTAGTCTATAGTCTATACCTAGTCTATAGTCTAGTCTATAGTCTAGTCTATAGTCTAGTCTAATAGTCTAGTCTATAGTCCTAGTCTATAGTCTAGTCTATAGTCTAGTCTATAGTCTAGTCTATAGTCTAGTCTATAGTCTAGTCTATAGTCTAGTCTATAGTCTAGTCTATAGTCTAGTCTATAGTCCTAGTCTATAGTCTAGTCTATAGTCTAGTCCTATAGTCTAGTCTATAGTCTAGTCTATAGTCTAGCTATAGTCTAGTCTATAGTCTAGTCTATAGTCTAGTCTATAGTCTAGTCTATAGTCTAGTCTATAGTCTAGTCTATAGTCTAGTCTATAGTCTAGTCTATAGTCTAGTCTATAGTCTAGTCTATAGTCTAGTCTATAGTCTAGTCTATAGTCTAGTCTATAGTCTAGTCTATAGTCTAGTCTATAGTCTAGTCTATAGTCTAGTCTATAGTCTAGTCTGTAGTCTAGTCTATAGTCTAGTCTATAGTCTAGTCTATAGTCTAGTCTATAGTCTAGTCTATAGTCTAGTCTATAGTCTCTATAGTCTAGTCTATAGTCTAGTCTATAGTCTAGTCTATAGTCTAGTCTATAGTCTAGTCTATAGTCTAGTCTATAGTCTAGTCTATAGTCTAGTCTATAGTCTAGTCTATAGTCTAGTCTATAGTCTAGTCTATAGTCTAGTCTATAGTCTAGTCTATAGTCTAGTCTATAGTCTAGTCTATAGTCTAGTCTATAGTCTAGTCTATAGTCTAGTCTATAGTCTAGTCTATAGTCTAGTCTATAGTCTAGTCTATAGTCTAGTCTATAGTCTAGTCTATAGTCTAGTCTATAGTCTAGTCTATAGTCTAGTCTATAGTCTAGTCTATAGTCTAGTCTATAGTCTAGTCTATAGTCTAGTCTATAGTCTAGTCTATAGTCTAGTCTATAGTCTAGTCTATAGTCTAGTCTATAGTCTAGTCTATAGTCTAGTCTATAGTCTAGTCTATAGTCTAGTCTATAGTCTAGTCTATAGTCTAGTCTATAGTCTAGTCTATAGTCTAGTCTATAGTCTAGTCTATAGTCTAGTCTATAGTCTAGTCTATAGTCTAGTCTATAGTCTAGTCTATAGTCAAGTCTATAGTCTAGTCTATAGTCTAGTCTATAGTCTAGTCTATAGTCTAGTCTATAGTCTAGTCTATAGTCTAGTCTATTATCTAGTTCATAGACCGGTATAATCCAGTATATAGGCTGGTCTGGAGTACATACAATAGTGTGGGCTATAGTCCAGACAATAATCTATTCTATAGTCGAGACTGTAGTCTAGTCAATAATCCATAATATAGTCGAGTCTGTAATCCAGATTATAGTCGAGTTTATATTCATGACCATAATCGAATATATATTCCAGACTATAAGACTATACATATTTGAGTCCATAGTCAATACTAGTCAATTATAATCAAATTTATAGTCAATACTATAAATTTAATGGCTATAGTCGGTTCATAGTGAATACTACAGTCGAGTCTATGGTAAGGATACAATTCAAGACTATTGAAGGGTAAAAATTGTTCCAAGACTAAAATCAATAAAAGATCGATTTCATTTGCATACAGGAACTGAATCCAATCATGATTGCATTACAATTTTTTAAACAAAACACAAAATCTTTTTAAATGTAAATAATTGTTTTTTTTTTATTTAAATAATATATTTATAATTTTAGCAATAAATATATATTTATAATTTCTAAAAACTAATTTAAAATAAATATAAAATGTATATTTCTTTTAAATACTAATTTGTTTATAACCCCAAAAAATATTTGAATTATTGTGTGAAATTTAATTTTAAATATTAAAGTTAAAACTAAACAATCTACAAATATTTAATCGGGTTATGATTACCATTTTCCATGAAATGCATAAAAGAAAACTTAAAAATAAAACATTTTCTGATTATCACACGAAAAAAGAAGACTTATTAACTAAAAATAATTAAATTAAAACATTCAATATGAAATTGTTTTTTAAAAATAAGAAAACTTAAAATTAAAATAATTTGGTTGATAAAATTTTTGGATGTCTTTGTAAAGCAAAGAAAAAGTTTTAAATAGGTGATTTACATGCCCTGACAGGTGGACATGCAGGCCTTATAGCTGGGGAAATTATTTTCGTTCCCATCACAACCTCCAAATTTGAATTCAACACAATCTTTCTTGTTTGCATCATAACTCCAGCGTGGTATTAGAGCACGGCACACACCCTTACGGGCGGGCATACGACAGAATTCTTTGGGTTCCATTTGATTAGCATCTTTAGCACCGGGTACATCATCCAATGACATGGTATCAAAGAAAGCACTAACATCATCGTACAAATCCCATGGTTTAGCCAGGGCCGGTGTCGAATACAGACTCACAATCAACACGCTGGCAAAAGTCAAATATAAAACACTTGTGGGCACTTTGAAGAACATTTCTAATTTTTTTTTCTAACACTTTCAAAATAATAAACTTTAATCTATTAACTTCTGTTTTAGTTTTATCAAAATTTTAACTTTCAAATTTAAAATTTTTTTTTATTTTGATTTGTCTTTTGTGTTTCTACTTTGTTTCACTGTTGGATTATGTTTGTTAACTGAACATGGGCTGTATGCTGCAAGTGGTTATATACTTTTTCGCCAACATTTCTTTTGCCATTTTCGATGACGTGCTGCGGTTGTAAGCAAAACAAAATAAACGAAATGAAATTAACAAACAAAACGATCGTCTGTCAGTTAGTGAGCCAGACAGACACCTTTCGAATGTGTGTTAAACAGTAGAGCATGATGGGTCGTTTGGTCTCTCTTACAAAAACAAAAATTCCATCTTTGTTGTTGTTGGACTTTGTTTGTCTGGATTATTTGTGTGTGTGTGTGTGTGTAGATATGTGTGTTAACGAAGAGTTAAATGAGTTGTTATTAGTGTTACCATAAGCCAAGTTAGTAAAACAACTTTTATTATCGGAAGATTTAGATGATTTTAAGTTTATAGTCAGAACTATAGTAGAGTCTATAGTCAAGACTATAGTCGAGTCTATAGTCAAGACAATAGTCGAGTCTATAGTCAAGACTATAGTCGAGTCTATAGTCAAGACTATGGTCGAGTCTATAGTCAAGATTATAGTCGAGTCTGTAGTCAAGATTATAGTCGAGTCTATAGTCAAGATTATAGTCGAGTCTATAGTCAAGACTATAGTCGAGTCTATAGTCAAGACTTAGATGATTTTAAGTTTATAGTCAGAACTATAGTCGAGTCTATAGTCAAGACTATAGTCGAGTCTATAGTCGAGTCTATAGTCAAGATTATAGTCGAGTCTATAGTCAAGACTATAGTCGAGTCTATAGTCAGGACTATAGTCGAGTCTATAGTCAAGATTATAGTCGAGTCTATAGTCAAGACTATAGTCAAGACTATAGTCGAGTCTATAGTCAAGATTATAGTCGAGTCTATAGTCAAGACTATAGTCGAGTCTATAGTCAAGACTGTTGTCGAGTCTATAGTAAAAACTATAGTCGAGTCTATAGTCAAGACTATTGTCGAGTCAATAGTCAATACTATAGCCGTGTCAATAGTCAATACAATAGACAAGACTATAGTCTAGTCTAGTCTAGTCTATAGTCAAGACTATAGTCTAGTCTATAGTCAAGACTATAGTCTAGTCTATAGTCAAGACTATAGTCTAGTCTATAGTCAAGACTATAGTCTAGTCTATAGTCAAGACTATAGTCTAGTCTATAGTCAAGACTATAGTCTAGTCTATAGTCAAGACTATAGTCTAGTCTATAGTCAAGACTATAGTCGAGATTATAGTCAAGACTATAGTCAAGACTATAGTCTAGTCTATAGTCAAGACTATAGTCTAGTCTATAGTCAAGACTATAGTCTAGTCTATAGTCAAGACTATAGTCTAGTCTATAGTCAAGACTATAGTCTAGTCTATAGTCAAGAGAATAGTCTAGTCTATAGTCAAGAGTATAGTCTAGTCTATAGTCAAGACTATAGTCGAGTCTATAGTCAAGATTGTAGTCGAGTCTATAGTCAAGACTATAGTCGAGTCAATAGTCATGATTATAGTTGAGTCTATTCAAGACTATAGTCGAGTCTATAGTCAAGGCTATAGTCTTGTATATAGTCAAGACTATAGTCGAGTTAATGGTCATGACTATAGTCGATTCTATAGTCAAGACTATAGTCGACCCTAATGTCATCACTGTAGTTGAGTGCATACAGAAGACTATAATCGATTCAATCGTCAAGAATATAGTCGAGTCTATAGTCAAGACTACAGTCGAGTCTATAGTAAAGACTATAGTCGAGTCTATAGTCAAGACTATAGTCGAGTCTATAGTCAAGACTATAGTCGAGTCTATAGTCAAGGCTATAGTCGAGTCTATAGTCAAGACTATAGTCGAGTCTATAGTCAAGAGTATAGTCGAGTCTATAGACAAGACTAT
Source organism: Lucilia sericata (assembly GCF_015586225.1). Taxonomy (NCBI): domain Eukaryota; kingdom Metazoa; phylum Arthropoda; class Insecta; order Diptera; family Calliphoridae; genus Lucilia; species Lucilia sericata. The sequence goes on along the minus strand of NW_023998130.1, from coordinate 3,470 downwards.
AGTCAAGACAAGACTATAGTCTAGTCTATAGTCAAGACTATAGTCTAGTCTATAGTCAAGACTATAGTCTAATCTATAGTCAAGACCATAGTCTAGTCTATAGTCAAGACTATATTCTAGTCTATAGTCAAGACTATAGTCGAGACTATAGTCAAGGCTTTAGTCAGGGGTTTAATCAAGACCATAGTAAAGCTAATGGTTAACAATGGAGTATATACTATATAGTAAACCATAATCTTTTGATATTTACAAATTAAACTCTCACCGCTCTCACTCTCTCTCTATGCTCTTTCTTTCTGTATATAAATATTTTTCTTATTATGTACTTAATGTACATACATATTTTGACCAACTACTACTACGCATGCGTCACGTATCACATTAAGTGTGTGCTTTTTTTCGTATTTACTTGTTATTTTATGTTGTTGTTGGGGATTTCTTCTTCAAATGTATCATTTGATTTTTATAAACATTGTTTATCTGTCTGTCCATCTCTGTTTGCTGGCCTTTAGTAATTCACATGAATTTACCCACTTTATATGCGAAGTATTTTTTTTACGTTACGTGACGTCATTTTCACAGTAATTACCAATTTGCAGCAATTGCAATTGTAGATGATTTTAATGTTGGTTTATAAATGCTCGTTGTCTCTTTGTTGGCCTGTACGTTCGTCCGTCCGTTCATCTGTCTGTCTGTCGTACATATTATCTGTTGAATAGTATTTTGTGTGGATTTTTTCTGTTTAATCATCACTTTGTTTTTTCTCGCACGCTTGAAACTCGGGTAAACAAAGTCATGACGTTTTATCTCTAGGTATTTTTTCTGTTGATTTTTTATTTATTTTTTTTTTTAATTTTTATACAATTACTTTAACGTGCAAATATTTACTACTTGTAGCTTCACCGTAAATCTGCTGGCTGAGGGGCTGAGTGTGTTCCAGGTGGGGATTTTTCTAGCCAATATGCTTTGTTTCAAGTGTCTGAGGTTGTTGCAGCCATTCCCGGTGGTATTTCTCTTTTGTTACTTAAAGTACAAGTTAAAAAATTATTTACGTTTTTCTTTATACAAATATAATAGTAAATTTTTTTTATAAAGTATAACTTTAAAAAGGAGCATATTTGTTTTTGTTTCTTCTTACAGGGAAGTGAGACTCTTGAGCTAACCCATAAAATAGTTAATGGCTAAAAGCCAATAAGACATTTTTTAAGTAAAATAATTTTCTATAGTCATAAAAATTAGTGAATGAATATACATTTTATGATAAAAATGTTCCGGAAAAAGTCGTGAAAATCAAATTCAATAACTTTTGTATGAAAATCGTGATAAATTGTAATGAAAACCTGTTATTTAAAAAACAGGTTTGTCATAGACTAGTTAACATACAAGTCAACAGACTAGTCAAGAAAGAATTCTAAAGATTAACCCATAGACTAGACTAAATAATTGACTAGTCAACAGACTAACCAATACTAAACTTGTTAATAGAGTAGTTCATAGACTAAGTAGTCAATAAACTTGTCTATAGAGTAGTTCAGAGGCTTGTTATTAGACTGGTTCATAGACTAGTTCATGGACTAGTCAATAGACTACTTCATATTAAACTCAATAGACTATACTAAACTCTAGTTATTAGACTTGTCCATTGAGTAGTTTATAGATTAGTTCCAAGACTATTTCATATATATACTAATCACTTGTCTATAGAGTAGTTCCTAGAATAGTTCATATATAACTTATTAGACTAGTTCATAGACTAGTTAATAGACAAGTTCATAGACTAGTTCTTAGACAAGTTCATAGACTAGTTCTTAGACTATTTATTAGACTAGATTATTGAGTAGTTAATAGACTACTTAGTTCATAGGCTATTCAATAGACTAATTCATAGACTAATCAATGGACACTTCATAGACTAGCCAATTGATAACTTCATAGACTAGTTAATAGACTTGTCCATGGAGTAGTTCATAGAATAGTTAATAGTCTAATTAATAGACTAATTCATAGACTAGATTATAGTCTAGTCAGTAGGCTTGTCTATAGTAGTTTATAGACTAGTAGTTTATAGACTAGTTTATATACTAGGCAATAGACTAGTTCATAGACTAGTCAATTGATTTTTTCAACAGACTAGTCAATATACAAGTTCTATTCTAGTCGATGGGCTACTCTAATCAATTGAGTAGTATATAGGCTTGTTAGTAACCAATAGACGAGTCAATAGGCTAGATATTAAAATAGTCAATAAACTAGTTCATAAAGCAGTCAATAGCTGTGTCTCGAGTCTATAGTCACGACTATAGTAGAGTTTATACTCAAGACTGTAGTCGAGTCTATACTCAAGACTGTAGTCGAGTCTATAGTCAAGACTATAGTCGAGTTTATAGTCAAGACTATAGTCGAGTCTATATTTAAGACTATATTCGATTCTATAGTCAAGACTATAGTTAAACTGTAGTCGATTCTATAGTCAAGACTATAGTCGAGTCTACTGTCAAGAGTATAGTCAAGTCTATAGGCAATGAACTAGTTCATAGAATAGTTCATAGAATAGTCAATAGAGTAGTTCATAGACTAAGTAGATTATAGATTAGTCAGTACAGTAGTTCATAAACTAATCAGTAGACTAGTCTGTAGATAAATTAATAGACTAGTTCACAGACTAGATCATATACTAGTTTATAGACTAGTTCATATACTAGTTCATAGACTAGTTCACAGACTAGTTCATAGACTAGTCCATAAACTAGTTCTTAGACTATTCACTTGATTTTTCATAGAATAGTCAACAGAATAGTCAATAGACAAGTACCTTTACTAGTCTATGGGTTATTCTAGTCAATAGAGTAGTGAATGGACTTGTTAGTACCTCATCGACTAGTCAACAGGCTGGATATTAAACTAGCCAATAGACTAGTCCCGACAATATTCAGTAGAGTAGTCTATAAACTAGTTCTTAGACTAGTCAACAGTCTAGATCTAAGACTAGATAATAGAATTGGTAATGTGTTAGTCCCTAGACTAGACAATAGTCTGACTAGATGACGTACTAGACAATATTGTAGTCCGATGATTAATCAATGGTTTAGTCTATATTGTAGTTATCAAACTACGTAATCGTCTAATTAATATACTATAAGTATCTAGAATAGACTAGTTCCAAGACGTACACTAGCCCCCGATTGATAGTCTAGCAAACTATTGAACCCGGATTTCAAATTTATAAAATGCCTTTACTCATATTAACTATTCCAGATTATATTCTACGACATTAAACTATACCAACTTTTAAATTAATAATTTTATTTGTGTGACACTCATTCTTGTCTAGTAGCAGCAACATCATTGGGGTAATATTTATCATTGTAATGTTCATAAATAGTTTTAGTAGCGATTGGAAATTATTATTTTTACTAGACTAACAACACATGTATGCGAATATTAAGGTAGCATCCCTAATAACGGATTTA
>NW_023998129.1:0-11076 GCF_015586225.1 Lucilia sericata | reverse complement strand
TTACTTTTCTTTTGATTAAAATGAGTATACAAAACTGCCGTAGCTTGAAAACTTTCAAAGTTATTTGCAGGAATAGGAAATACAATATACTATAAATTTACTCTGTAAAAAAATTTTAATGATATCCCAATTTTACCAATTTAAGAACTTAGGATTTTTGAAGAAGCGATATGTCGAAGAAAGTGGGGTTTTTATAGATTAAAATGAGGTATATCAAAACTGTCATAGCTTAAAACCTGTCAAAGTAATTTACAGGAATAGGGAAAATACCATTTACTAAGAATTTTACCCTATACCAAAAATTGTAATGATACCCCAAATTTATACCAATTTCAAGAACCTAAGATTTTTGAAGAAGCGATATGTCAAAAGAAAGTGCGTTCTTATGTATTAAAAGGAGGTATACAAACTGTCGTAGCTTGAAAACTGTCAACAGTTATTTGTAAGGAATAGAGAAAATACAATATACTAAGAAATTTACTCTGTACCAAAATTGTAATGATATCCCAAGTTTACCAATTTTCATGTAACCTAAGATTTTTGAAGAAGCGATATGTCAAAAGAAATTATGTTTCTTATGGATTAAAATGAGGTATACAAAACTGTCGTAGCTTGAAAACTTTCAGAGTTTATTTGCAGGAATTGGGAAAATACAATATACTAAGAAATTACTTTGTACAAAAAATTGTAATGATATCCATATTTTACCAATTTTAGGAACTTTAGATTTTTTGAATAAGCGGTATGTCAATAGAAAGTGCTTTTCTTTTGGATTAAAATGAGGCATACAAAACTGCCGTAGCTTGAAAACTTTCAAAGTTATTTGCAGGAATAGGGAAAATACAATATACTAATAAATTTTACTCTGTAAAAAAAAATTTTAATGATATCCCAATTTACCAATTTAAGAACTTAAGATTTTTGAAGAAGCGATATGTCGAAAGAAATGTGGTTTTTATAGATTAAATGAGGTATACAAAGCTGTTTGTTGCTTGAAACTGTCAAAGTTATTTGCAGGAATAGGGAACATACAATATACTAAGAAATTTACTCTGTCCAAAAATTGAATGATATCCCAATTATACCAATTTTAAGAACTTAATATTTTGAGTAAGCAATATGTCAAAAGAAAGTGTCGTTCTTATAGATTAAAGTGAGGTATACAAAACTGTCGTAGCTTAAAAACTGTCAAAGTTATTAGCAGGAAAGGGAAAATTCAATATAACTAAGAAATTACTCTGTACCAAAAATTTGAATGATATCCCAATTTTACCAATTTTAGAACTTAATATTTTTGATACGATATGTCAAAAGAAAGTGCGTTTCTATGGATTAAAATGAGGTTATACAAAACTGTCGTAGCTTAAAAACTGTCAAAGTTATTTACAGGAATGGGAAATACTATTTACTAAGAAATTACCCTATACCAAAAATTGTAATGATATCCAATTTACTAATTTTAAGAATTTAGGATTTTTGAATAAGCGATATGTCAAAGAAAGTACGTTTCTTATGGATTAAATTATGTATACAAACTGTCGTAGCTTGAAAACTGTCAAGTTAATAGGGAAAATAAATATACTAAGAAATTTATTCGTACCAAAGTTGTATGATATCCCAATTATACCAATTTAAAGAACTTAAGATTTTTGAAGAAGCGATATATCAAAAGAGAGTGCGTTTCTTATGGATCAAAATGAGGTATACGAAACTGTCGTTGCTTGAAAACTTTCAAAGTTATTTACAGGACTAGGGAAAACACAACATACTAAGAAATTTACTTTGTACCAAAATTGTAATGATTTTCCAATTTGACCAATTTTATGAACTTAAGATTTTTGAATAAGCGATATGTCAAAAAGAAAGTGCGTTTCTTATGGATTAAAATGAGGTATACAAAACTGTCGTAGCTTGAAAACTTTCAAAGTTATTTGCAGGAATTGGGAAATACAATATACTAAGAAATTTACTCTGTAACAAAAATTGTAACGATATCCATATTTTACAAATTTTAGGAACTTTAGATTTTTGAATAAGCGATATGTCAAAAGAAATTGCGTTTCGTATGGATTAAACTGAGGTATAATAGAGAAAATGCAATATACTAAGAAATTTACTCTGTACCAATAATGTAATGATATCCCATATTAACAATTTTAAGATCTTAAGATTTTTGAAGAAGCGATATATCAAAAGAAAGTGCGTTTCTTATGGATTAAAATGAGGTATACAAAACTGTCGTAGCTTAAAAACTGTCAAAGTTAGTTACAGGAATAGGAAAATACAATATACTAGATAATTTACTCTGTACCAAAAATTTGAATGATATGCCAATTTTACCAATTTTAAGAAACTTAATATTTTTGAGGAAGCGATATGTCAAGTGTAAGTACGTTTTCTTATGGATTAAATTGAGGTATACAAAACTGTCGTAGCTTGAAAACTGTCAAAGTTATTACAGTAATAGAAAAAAAAATACCATTTAATATGAAATTTACTCTGTACAGAAAATTGTAATGATATCCTAATTTTACAAATTTAAGAACTTAAGATTTTTGAAGAAGCGATATGTCGAAAGAAAGTGCGTGTCTTATGGATAAAAAATTAAGTATACAAACTGTCGTAATTGAAAACTGTCAAAGTTACTTGCAGGAATAGGGAAAATACCATTTACTAAGAAATTTACCCTATACCAAAATTGTGCCAAGAATTTAAGATTTTTTAAGAAGCGTTATGTCAAAAGACAGTGGGATTTTTATGGATTAAAATGAAGTATACAAAACTGTCGTAGCTTGAAAACTGTCAAAGTTATTTGCAGGAATAGGGAAAATACAATATACTAAGAAATTTACTCTGTACCAAATATTGTAATGATATCCCAATTTTACCAATTTTAAGAACCTAAGATTTTTGAAGAAGCGATATGTCAAGGAAAGTACGTTTGCTTATGGATTAAAATGAGGTTTTACAAAACTGTCGTAGCTTGAAAACTTGCAAAGTTATTTGCAGGAATTGGGTAAATACAATATACTAAGAAATTTACTCTGTAAAAAAAATTTAATGATATCCCAATTTTACCAATTTTAAGAACCTAAGATTTTGAATAAGCGACATGTCAAAAGAAAGTACGTTTCTTATGGATTAAATTGAGGTATACAAAACTGGCGTAGCTTGAAAACTGTCAAAGTTATTTGCACGAATAGGGAAAATACTCATTTACTATGAAATTTATTCTGTACCGAAAATTGTAAAGATATCCCAATTTTACAAATTTTAAGAACTTAAGATTTTTGAAGAAGCGAAAGAAAACTGTCGTAGCTTAAAAACTGTCAAAGTAATTTACAGGAATAGGAAAAATACCATTTACTAAGAAATTTACCCAATACCAAAAATTGTAATGATATCCCAATTTTACCAATTTAAGAACTTAAGATTTTTGAAGAAGCGATATGTCGAAAGAAATTGGGTTTTTATGGATTAAAATGAGGTATACAAAACTGTCCTTGCTTGAAAACTGTCAAAGTTATTTGCAGGAATAGGGAAAATACAATATACTAAGAAATTTACTCTGTACCAAAAATTTGAATGATATCCCAATTTTACCAATTTTAAGAACTTAATATTTTTGAATAAGCGATTTGTCAAAAGAAAGTGCGTTTCTTATAGATTAAAGTGAGGTATTCAAAACTGTCGTAGCTTAAAAACTGTCAAAGTTATTTGCAGGATAAGGGAAAATACAATATACTAAGAAATTTACTCTGTACCAAAAATTTGAATGATATCCCAATTTTACCAATTTTAAGAACTTAATATTTTTGAACAAGCGATATGTCAAAAGAAAGTGCGTTTCTTATGTTTTAAAATGAGGTATACAAAACTGTCGTAGCTTAAACACAGTCAAAGTTATTTACAGGAATAGGGAAAATACCATTTACTAAGAAATTTACCCTATACCAATAATTGTAATGATATCCCAATTTTACCAATTTCATGAACTTAAGATTTTTGAATAAGCGATATGTCAAAAGAAAGTGCATTTCTTAAAATGAGGTATACAAAACTGTCGTAGCTTGAAAACTGTCAAAGTTATTTGCAGGAATAGGGAAAATAACAATATACTAAGAAATTTACTCTGTACCAAAAATTGTAATGATATCCAAATTTTATCAATTTTAAGAACTTAAGATTTTGAATAAGCGATATGTAAAGGAAAGTGCGGTTTCTTATGGATTAAAATGGAGGTATACAAAACTGTCGTTAGCTTGAAAACTGTCAAAGTTATTTGCAGGAATAGGGAAAATACATATAATTAAGAAATTTAATCTGTACCAAAAATTGCAATGATATCCCAATTTTACTAATTATAGAAATTAGGATTTTTGAATAAGCGATATGTCGAAAGAAATGGGTTTTTATGGATTAAAATGAGGTATACAAAACGTCGTAGCTTGAAAACTGTCAACGTTATTTGCAGGAATAGGGAAATACAATAGTACTAAGAAATTTACTCTGTACCAAAAATTAAATGATATCCCAATTTTACTAATTTAAGAACTTAGGATTTTTGAATAAGCGATATGTCGAAAGAAAGTGGGTTTTTATGGATTAAATGAGGTATACGTAGCTTGAAAAATTGTCAATGTTATTTGCAGGAACAGGGAAAATACAATATACTAAGAAATTTACCTGTACCAAAAATTGCAATGATATCCCAATTTTACTAATTTTAAGAACTAAGGATTTTTGAATAAGCGATATGTAGAAAGAAAGTGGGTTTCTTATGGATTAAAATGAGGTATACAAAACTGTCGTAGCTTAAAAACTGTCAAAGTAATTTACAGGAATAGGGAAAATACCATTTACTAAGAAATTTACCCTATACCAAAAATTGTAATGATATCCCCATTTTACTAATTTTAAGAACTTAGGATTTTTGAATAAGCGATATGTCAAAAGAAAGTGCGTTTCTTATGGATTGAAATGAGGTAAAATAATTGAGGGAAATAATTCGGTAACTTCTAAACGGTTAATCCGATTTTAATGAAATTTGGTATGCACAAAGAGGAGGTGTTGTCGAGTTTAGGTTTTGAATTTGGACCTTATAGGCCAACCAGGGGCCCGGCGGGGGGTCCTCAAATTAGGACACCTCGGCTATGTTAAATTTTTAAAAACGATCCTATTTCTTCATTTGAGTTCCGATTTAAAAAAAATTTCGTATATAGAATCTCCTCATCGAGCACTATAAAAAATGTCGTCGTAGCAGTATAGTTTATAGTTTAGGAGATATTCGCATTTGAATATTAAAATTTTAAAATTTTTACCGTCCTTACTTTAGTTTTTTTGATAATAGCAGGTCCAAATATTTCCGATTTTCGCCATTTTTTTTATTGCTTAACAACAAGTTTATATACCAAGCAGTGAAAGAATTATGTAAAAATCATGACTGAGTCCAAAGTTATAGGCATTTAAATTTAAAAAATTAAAAAAAGGCGATTTTTGTCATTTTTTTGGGAAAAAAGTATCTTTTTCTTTTTAAGTTATCTAAAAAGTTTCTAAGAAGATGTATATAGAATTTATACTTTTTGGAAAGCTGACTTTACATAAAATACGATAAATGAAACAAAACCTAAAAATTTTTGATACCGAGGGGACCAGGTCCATCCAAAAAAACCCTATTTTTTATGGAAATTAAATTTTGAGCAAAAATTCTCAAATCGCATAGTCGATATCAAATTATAGTGACCTGTTTTATATGACCCAATAAGTTCTTAATCATTTTGTAACGGGTTTCGATAACCCCGCCCCTGGTATGGATATAATAGGCAAAAAACCAAAAAATCCCATTTTTGGATTTTTTAAAAACTTTTTTGGGAATTCCGGGATTTCTAATAAGAAAATTCGAAATTTTTATTTAATTTTGGATTTTGAGTAAAAAAATCTACCTAACTGTAAAATTTCATCAAAAAATATTCATAAATAAAATTTTTATTGCAATTTGAAAAATTTGTATCTTCGCAAAAACTGAATAAAAAACATTTTTTAATTTTTTTTAAAAAAAGTATTCCGCGAATTTTTTAATTTTCAAAAATTATATATAACATGCCCTACCTAATGTTTTTTAAGTGACAAATTAATTAGGGAAAACTCAACATCTTTTAGAAAATTTACCTAGCACTATTATTTTCATCCAATATATGTAACAAATTTAAGAGTTAACCTTATGGATGAAAATAATAGTGCTAGGCAAATTTTCTAAAAGATGTTGAGTTTTCCCTAATTAATTTGTCACTTAAAAAACATTAGGTAGGCATGTTATATATCAATGGAAAGGTAATTTTGTCTATTTTCAAAAACTGTATATAATTTTTGAAAATTAAAAATTCGCGGAATACTTTTTTTAAAAAAAATTAAAAAATGTTTTTTATTCAGTTTTTGCGAAGATACAAATTTTTCTAATTGCAATAAAAATTTTATTTATGAATATTTTTTGATGAAATTTTACAGTTAGGTAGATTTTTTTACTTAAAATCCAAAATTAAATCAAAATTTCGAATTTTCTTATTATAAATCCCGGAATTCCCAAAAAGTTTTAAAAAATCCCAAAAATGGGATTTTTTAGTTTTTTGCCTATTATATCCATACCAGGGGCGGGGTTATCGAAACCCGTTACAAAATGATTAAGAACATATTGGGTCATATAAAACAGGTCACTATAATTTGATATCGACTATGCGATTTGAGAATTTTTGCTCAAAATTTAATTTTCCAAAAAAATAGGGTTTTTTTGGATGGACCTGGTCCCCTCGGTATCAAAAATTTTTAGGTTTTGTTTCATTTATCGTACTTTATGTAAAGTCAGCTTTCCAAAAAGTATAAATTCTATATACATCTTCTTAGAAACTTTTTAGATAACTTAAAAAGAAAAAGATACTTTTTTCCCAAAAAAATGACAAAAAATCGCCTTTTTTTAATTTTTTAAATTAAAATGCCTATAACTTTGGACTCAGTTATGATTTTTACATAATTCTTTCACTGCTTGATATATAAACTTGTTGTTAAGCGAATAAAACAAAATGGCGAAAATCGGGAATATTTGGACCTGCTATTATCAAAAAAAACTAAAGTAAGGACGGTAAAAATTTTAAAATTTTAATTTTCAAATGCGAATATCTCCTAAACTATAAGAGATAATTTACTGCTATGACAACATTTTTTATAGTGCTCGATGAGGAGATTTTATATACGAAATTTTTTTAAATCGGAACTCAAATGAAGAAATAGGATCGTTTTAAAAATTTAACATAGCCGAGGTGTCCTAATTTGATGACCCCCCGCCGGGCCCCTGGTTGGCCTATAAGGTCCAAATTCAAAACCTAAACTCGACAACACCTCCTCTTTGTGCATACCAAATTTCATTAAAATCGGATCAACCGTTTAGAAGTTACCGAATTATTTCCCTCTTTTTTTTTTTTCCTATACCACTGTGTGTCGTAGATTGAAAACTGTCAAAGTTATTTGCAGGAATAGAGAAAATACATATACTAAGAAATTTACTCTGTACCAAAAATTGTAATGATATCCCAATTTTACCAATTTTAAGAACCTAAGATTTTTGAAGAAGCGATATATCAAAAGAAAGCACGTTTTCTCATGGATTAAAATGAGGTATACAAAACTGTCGTAGCTTGAAAACTTTCACAGTTATTTGCAGGAATTGGGAAAATACAATATACTAAGAAATTTTCTCTGTACCAAAAAATTGTAATGATATCCATATTTTACCAATTTTAGGAACTTTAGATTTTTGAATAAGCGGTATGTCAATAGAAAGTGCTTTTCTTTTGGATTAAAATGAGGCATGCAAAACTGCCGTAGCTTGAAAACTTTCAAAGTTATTGCAGGAATAGGGAAAATACAATATACTAAGATTTTTTCTCTGTACCAAAAATTTAATGATATCCCAATTTTACCAATTTTAAGAACTTAAGATTTTTGAAGAAGCGATATGTCGAAAGAAAGTGGGGTTTCTATATATTAAAATGAGATATACAAAACTGTCGTTGCTTGAAAACTGTCAAAGTTATTTGCAGGAATAGGGAAAATACAATATACTAATGAAATTTACTCTGTACCAAAAATTTGAATGATATCCCAATTATACCAATTTTAAGAACTTAATATTTTTGAATATGCGATATGTCAAAAGTAAGTGCGTTTCTTATAGATTAAAGTGAGGTATACAAACTGTCGTAGCTTAAAAACTGTCAAAGTTATTAGCAGGATAAGGGAAAATACCAATATACTAAGGAATTTACTCTGTACCAAAAATTTGAATGATATGCCAATTTTACCAATTTTAAGAACTTAATATTTTTGAATAAGCGATATGTAAAAAAGGAAAGTGCGTTTCTTATGGATTAAAATGAGGTATACAAACTGTCGTAGCTTAAAAACTGTCAAAGTTATTACAGGAATAGGGAAAACACCATTTACTAAGAAATTTACCCTATACCAATAATATAATAAGCTATATGTCAAAATAAAGTGCATTTCTTATGGACTAAAATGAGGTATACAAAACTGTCGTAAGCTTGAAACTGTCAAAGTTATTTGCATAGGGATAATACAATATACTTAGAAATTTACTGTGTACCAAAAATTGTAATGATATCCAAATTTTACCAATTTTAAGAACTTAAGATTTTTGAATAAGCGATATGTCGAAAGAAAGTGCGTTTCTTATGGATTAAAGGAGGTATACAAAACCTGTCGAAGCTTAAAAACTGTCAAAGTTATTTGCAGGATAAAAGAAAATACAATATACTTAGAAATTTACTTTGTACCACAAATTTGTATTAAATCCCAATTTTACCAATTTTAAGAAATTAATATTTTGAATATGCGACATGTCAAAAGAAAGTGCGTTTCTTGTGGACTAAAATGAGGTATACAAAACTGTCGTAGCTTAAAAACTGTCAAAGTTATTTACAGGAATAGGGAAAATAACATTTACTAAGAAATTAACTCTATACCAATAATTGTAATGATATCCCAATTTCATGAACTTAAGATTTCTGAATAAGCGATATGTCAAAAGAAAGTGCATTTCTTAAAAATGAGGTATACAAAACTGTCGTAGCTTGAAAACTGTCAAAGTTATTTGCAGGAATAGGGAAAATGCAATATATTAAGAAATTTCCTCTGTACCAAAAATTTTAATGATATCCCAATTTTACCAATTTTAAGAACTTAGATTTTTGAATAAGCGATAAGTCGAAGAAAGTGCGTTTCTTATTGATTAAAATGAGGTATACAAAACTGTCGTAGCTTGAAAACTGTCAAAGTAATTTGCAGTAATAGGGAAAATACAATATACTAAGAAATTTAATCTGTACCAAAAATTGCAATGATATCCCAATTTTACTATTTTTAAGAACTTAGGATTTTTGAATAAGCGATATGTCGAAAGAAAGTGGGTTTTATGGATTAAAATGAGGTATACAAAACTGTCGTAGCTGGAAAACTGTCAAAGTTATTACAGGAATAGGGAAAAATACAATATACTAAGAAATTTACTCTGTACCAAAAATTGCAATGATATCCCAATTTTACTAATTTTAGGAACTTAGGATTTGTGAATAAGCGATATGTCGAAAGAAAGTGGGTTTCTTATGGATTAAAATGAGGTATACAAAACTGTCATAGCTTAAAACTGTCAAAGTAATTTACAGGAATAGGGAAAATACCGTTTACTAAGAAATTTACCCTATACCAAAATTGTAATGATATCCCAATTTTACCAATTTTAAGACCTAAGATTTTTGAAGAAGCGATATGTCAAAAGAAAGTACGTTTCTTATGGATTAAAGTGAGGTATACAAAACTGTCGTAGCTTGAAAACTTTCAAAGTAATTTGCAGTAATAGGGAAAATACAATATACTAATAAACTTACTCTGTACCAAAAATTGTAATGATATCCAAATTTTACCAATTTTTAAGAACTTAAGATTTTTGAATAAGCGATATGCAAAAAGAAAGTGCGTTTCTTATGGATTAAAGTGAGGTATACAAAACTGTCGTAGCTTAAAAAACTGTCAAAGTTATTTGCAGGATAAGGGAAAAATACAATATACTTGTAGAAATTTACTCTGTACCAAAATTTGGATTAAAGCCCAATTTTACCAATTTTAAGAACTTAATATTTTTGAATAAGCGACATGTCAAAAGAAAGTTGCGTTTCTTGTGGATTAAAATGAGGTATACAAAACTGTCGTAGCTTGAAAACTTTCAAAGTAATTGCAGTAATAGGGAAATACAAATTACTAATAAACTTACTCTGTACCAAAATTGTAATGATATCCCAATTTTACCAAATTTAAGACCTTAAGATTTTGAATAAGCGATATGTCGAAAGAAAGTGGGTTTTTATGGATTAAATGAGGTATACAAATTCTGTCGTAGCTTGAAAACTGTCAATGTTATTTGCAGGAATAGGGAAAATACAATATACTAAGAAATTTACTCTGTACCAAAAATTGCAATGATATCCCAATTTGACTAATTTTAAGAACTTAGGATTTGTGAATAAGCGATATGTCGAAAGAAAGTGGGTTTCTTATGGATTAAATGAGGTATACAAAACTGTCATAGCTTAAAAACTGTCAAAGTATTTAAGGAATAGGGAAAATACCATTTACTAAGAAATTTACCCTATACCAAAAATTGTAAGATACCCCAATTTTACCAATTTCAAGAACCTAAGATTTTGAAGAAGCGATATGTCAAAGAAAAAACGTTTCTTATGGATTAAATGAGGTATACAAAACTGTCGTAGCTTTAAAACTTTCAAAGTTGTTTGCAGGAATAGGGAGAATACAATATACTAAAAATTTACTCTGTACCAAAATGGTAATGATATCCCAATATTAACAATTTTAAGAACTTAAGATTTTTGAAGAAGCGATATATCAAAAGAAAGTGCGTTCTTATGGATTAAAATGAGGTATACAAAACTGTCGTAGCTTAAAAACTGTCAAAGTTAGTTACAGGAATAGGAAAATTACCATTTACTAAGA
>NW_023998128.1:0-11184 GCF_015586225.1 Lucilia sericata | reverse complement strand
AACTGAACTAGAACTGAACTAGAACTGAACTAGAACTGAACTAGAACTGAACTAGAACTGAACTAGAACTGAACTAGAACTGAACTAGAACTGAACTAGAACTGAACTAGAACTGAACTAGAACTGAACTAGAACTGAACTAGAACTGAACTAGAACTGAACTAGAACTGAACTAGAACTGAACTAGAACTGAACTAGAACTGAACTAGAACTGAACTAGAACTGAACTAGAACTGAACTAGAACTGAACTAGAACTGAACTAGAAACTGAACTAGAACTGAACTAGAACTGAACTAGAACTGAACTAGAACTGAACTAGAACTGAACTAGAACTGAACTAGAACTGAACTAGAACTGAACTAGAACTGAACTAGAACTGAACTAGAACTGAACTAGAACTGAACTAGAACTGAACTAGAACTGAACTAGAACTGAACTAGAACTGAACTAGAACTGAACTAGAACTGAACTAGAACTGAACTAGAACTGAACTAGAACTGAACTAGAACTGAACTAGAACTGAACTAGAACTGAACTAGAACTGAACTAGAACTGAACTAGAACCGAACTAGAACTGAACTAGAACTGAACTAGAACTGAACTAGAACCGAACTAGAACTGAACTAGAACTGAACTAGAACTGAACTAGAACTGAACTAGAAGTAAACTAGAACTGAACTAGAACTGAACTAGAACTGAACTAGAACTGGACTAGAACTGAACTAGAACTGAACTAGAACTGAACTAGAACTGAACTAGAACTGAACTAGAACTGAACTAGAACTGAACTAGAACTGAACTACAACTGAACTAGAACTGAACTAGAACTGAACTAGAACTGAACTAGAATTGAACTAGAACTGAACTAGAACTGAACTAGAACTGAACTAGAACTGAACTAGAACTGAACTAGAACTGAACAAGAACTGAACTAGAACTGAACTAGAACTGAACTAGAACTGAACTAGAACTGAACTAGAACTGAACTAGAACTGAACTAGAACTGAACTAGAACTGAACTAGAACTGAACTAGAACTGAACTAGAACTGAACTAGAACTGAACTAGAACTGAACTAGAACTGAACTAGAACTGAACTAGAACTGAACTAGAACTGAACTAGAACTGAACTAGAACTGAACTAGAACTGAACTAGAACTGAACTAGAACTGAACTAGAACTGAACTAGAACTGAACTAGAACTGAACTAGAACTGAACTAGAACTGAACTAGAACTGAACTAGAACTGAACTAGAACTGAACTAGAACTGAACTAGAACTGAACTAGAACTGAACTAGAACTGAACTAGAACTGAACTAGAACTGAACTAGAACTGAACTAGAACTGAACTAGAACTGAACTAGAACTGAACTAGAACTGAACTAGAACTGAACTAGAACTGAACTAGAACTGAACTAGAACTGAACTAGAACTGAACTAGAACTGAACTAGAACTGAACTAGAACTGAACTAGAACTGAACTAGAACTGAACTAGAACTGAACTAGAACTGAACTAGAACTGAACTAGAACTGAACTAGAACTGAACTAGAACTGAACTAGAACTGAACTAGAACTGAACTAGAACTGAACTAGAACTGAACTAGAACTGAACTAGAACTGACTAGAACTGAACTAGAACTGAACGATCCAATTAAGAAAATAATAAAAATGTGTTTTCACTCGCATTTCAGACCAAAAATCTAGTTTTATATAAGAAACTTGAAATCGGCTGTAAATCTTCAAATAAAACTTTTAGAAAATAGCGTAAATCTGTTATCGCTCAAGTTTTCCATTGAATTGATATGTTATATTAAGACCATAATCGTAAAAATCATAAAAATAGTTTAAATCTCGGTTTAACTGCATGATCACCTTTACACACTCTCTCTCTCTCACACATAGTACATATCTCTCTCCTTTCACTCACGCACTTAGTTTTCTATTACCCTACTCTGTTTACCATTCTACACCCAAAATTCATACTCCTTCTCTTTCATAACAAAATAAATCTTAAATTTTGTTTATAAAATTTTAACCAAAACTTTTTTTATATTTCCTTAATTTTTTATTTACAGCAGTTTAAATGATTTGGAAATTGTTTAAAACTGATGAAGATAATAGTTTAATAAACTTAATACAAACTTAACTGCCTACTACCACTACTCTACTACTACTAGCAATATACTACTTGATCCAAAAAACCCCTAAAGGATACAAACACTCTCCCTAAAAAACAACAAAAAAATTATGAAAATATTTTATTATATAATTAAACTACTGTTAAATATTAATGCTAAACTCTAACCTATAAATTAAGTTTATAAAAAAACCCCTTTAACCTCAAAAGTAACTACAGCTAACACAAGAATTTAATTATTAAAATATTAATTAACAAAAATAAATTAATAAAAAAAATATGATATAGAAAACAAAATCTTTCTCTTGTTTGGATTGTGTTAAAATATTTATTATATTTTCTTTTTGGTTTGCTGGATTTTTTTTTATATGTATACATTATAATTTTTGACAGTTGTTGTTTTTTTATTTTATTATATTGTTAAAAACAATATTTAAATTAACTGCAAAGCAAATAAATCTCAAATGGAAAACATTTTTTCGTCATGACATAATTGTTTGTAGAGAATGTTCGTTTTTGTTTCGCCCAAACTATGTCAACGTCAACTGTAAACGAAACTCTCGGAAAAATTGGTAAAAAATAAATATTGTTTAATAGAAATAAATTACGATTTTACAACGTAATATTAAATGCACAATGGGATAAAGTGTTAAAAAAATCTGTTTATTAAGAAAATCTTTCCCAACGAGAAAAATTTTCTATAGTAACTACAGCTAACACAAGACTAGACTATAGACTATACTATAGACTAGACTATAGACTAGACTAGACTATAGACTAGACTAGACTAGACTATAGACTATAGACTATAGACTATAGACTATAGACTATAGACTATAGACTAGACTATAGACTAGACTATAGACTAGACTATAGACTAGACTATAGACTAGACTATAGACTAGACTATAGACTAGACTATAGACTAGACTATACTAGACTATAGACTAGACTATAGACTAGACTATAGACTAGACTATAGACTAGACTATAGACTAGACTATAGACTAGACTATAGACTAGACTATAGACTAGACTATAGACTAGACTATAGACTAGACTATAGACTAGACTATAGACTAGACTATAGACTAGACTATAGACTAGACTATAGACTAGACTATAGACTAGACTATAGACTAGACTATAGACTAGACTATAGACTAGACTATAGACTAGACTATAGACTAGACTATAGACTAGACTATAGACTAGACTATAGACTAGACTATAGACTAGACTATAGACTAGACTATAGACTAGACTATAGACTAGACTATAGACTAGACTATAGACTAGACTATAGACTAGACTATAGACTAGACTATAGACTAGACTATAGACTAGACTATAGACTAGACTATAGACTAGACTATAGACTAGACTATAGACTAGACTATAGACTAGACTATAGACTAGAAGACTAGACTATAGACTAGACTATAGACTAGACTATAGACTAGACTATAGACTAGACTATAGACTAGACTATAGACTAGACTATAGACTAGACTATAGACTAGACTATAGACTAGACTATAGACTAGACTATAGACTAGACTATAGACTAGACTATAGACTAGACTATAGACTAGACTATAGACTAGACTATAGACTAGACTATAGACTAGACTATAGACTAGACTATAGACTAGACTATAGACTAGACTATAGACTTGACTATAGACAGACTATAGACTAGACTATAGACTAGACTATAGACTAGACTATAGACTAGACTATAGACTAGACTATAGACTAGACTATAGACTAGACTATAGACTAGACTATAGACTAGACTATAGACTAGACTATAGACTAGACTATAGACTAGACTATAGACTAGACTATAGACTAGAACTGAACTAGAACTGAGCTAGAACTGAGCTAGAACTGAACTAGAACTGAACTAGAACTGAACTAGAACTGACTAGAACTGAACTAGAACTGAACTAGAACTGAACTAGAACTGAACTACAACTGAACTAGAACTGAACTAGAACTGAACTAGAACTGAACTAGAACTGAACTAGAACTGAACTAGAACTGAACTAGAACTGAACTAGAACTGAACAAGAACTGAACTAGAACTGAACTAGACTATAGACTAGACTATAGACTTGACTATAGACTAGACTATAGACTAGACTATAGACTAGACTATAGACTAGACTATAGACTAGACTATAGACTAGACTATAGACTAGACTATAGACTAGACTATAGACTAGACTATAGACTAGACTATAGACTAGACTATAGACTAGACTATAGACTAGACTATAGACTAGACTATAGACTTGACTATAGACTAGACTATAGACTAGACTATAGACTAGACTATAGACTAGACTATAGACTAGACTATAGACTAGACTATAGACTAGACTATAGAATAGACTATAGAATAGACTATAGAATAGACTATAGACTAGACTATAGACTAGAGAGTTTCAAGAGAATCTACCGATTTTCTACGAATAAAAAATTGTGTTTTCATTTTTTAAGAACTTAGTTTCTCTCCCAACCAACAGTTAACGGAATATGTATTTAAAAATGTTGCAAAAATAATTAAAACAATTTCAAAATAACAAATGGTAGCAAAATGTTAAACAAAAGATGTAAACATAAATAAAAAAGTGATTGTAGATAAATCATTCCAATTTGTTTTGAGCATTATACAGATATTCTTATAGAAGAATGCATTAATTCTTAAATAAAGAAAAGTAAATTTTTAATATCTATGAAATAAAATAAGATTATAATTAGATACACTTTCTTAACGTGGCATAAATAAAGCAGTGTAATATTAAAATAAAGGCTTAGTTTTACGAAGCAAAGTTAAACCGAGGTTAACGATTAAGAGCAAAAGATTAGGAAGATAAGAGAAGTATGAGTCAGATAAGAATCAGTGAAAGACGTTAGCGCAGGAAGCAAATAGGATTTCTTTCAGTTAAACTTTTGGTTAATATTTAAGTTTAAGTTTAACTATCTATTGGTACAACTGGCTAATTAATGGCAGGTTATAAACTAAACTCTATTAGTCTTTAAGATAATACTTAAAACTTTTATTACTTTTCTAATTATGAACATTATAATTATATTGTTTTATTTCTTTCAAAAAGTGTTTTAAATTTTTTATTTAAACTTAAACTGCGGATGATTATTTTCACACTTTTTCTAATTTAAAAAAAAAACACTAAACCAAACAAAATATTTTACATAAATTATATTCCAAGCAAAGAACACTTCAATTTATTATCTTCTAAGTAAAGAAGATAAAAAGCTCTGAAAGAAAGGTGTTATTTTAGAATGTTTTCTTTCTACTTTTCTCGCTCTTTATACTGAAAGTAATTTGCGTATTTAACGTTTTAACAATATCTTGTGCATCCATTGTATTATGGTTAATTTCATCATTAGAAAGGTATTTATTCCATGTTTATTTTAATAGATAAAAAAAAATATTTGTTTCAGTTTTGTTTTTTTTTTAATTTTTATCAAGGCCACACTACGACTGAATGATTTATGAGTAAAGTGTTGCTTCTGATTTTTCCATTCTACAGATTTACTAAAACAACTAACAACTATATTCGGACATACATACATATCTAAATAAATATTTGAAAAATAGTTTTGAGACAGATTTTGGACAGTATTGAATATATATTTTTAATAAATTGTATAAATGTTAAAAATAAAGTGTCACTTTGCTGCAAAAAGAAATTTATCTTTTTAAGAAATATACTATAAAAAAGTCTCTTTAAAAAAGTTTTCTAAAGAGAAAATGTGCCTCTTTAACATAGAGAAAATGTTCTCTTTGAAAAAATTTTATACAGAGAAAATGTGTTTCTTTAATGAAAATTTTCTACAGAGAAAATTTTCTCTTCGAAGAAAATTTTCTACAGAGAAAATGTGTCTCTTTTACCAAAATTTTCTATAGAGAAAATTTTTTCTCTTTGAAGCAAATTTTCTAAAGCGAAAATGTGTGTCTTTGAAGCAAATTTTCTAAAGCGAAAATGTGTGTCTTTGAACCACATTTTCTATAAAGCAAATGAAACTCTTTAAGACAAATTTTCTATAAAAAATATGTGTCTCAGAGAGACAACTTGTCTGAAAAGAAAATATGTTTGAAAGAGTAAAATTTTGTATAAAATAAACATGTCTCAAAGAGACAAATTTTCTATAAAGAAAATATGTCTAAAACAGACAAATATTTTATAAAGAAAATATGTCTCAAAGAGACAAAATTTATATAAAGAGAATCTGTCAAAGAGACTAAAGAAAAGAGTCTAATTTTCTATAAAAAATATGTCCCAAAGAGACAAAGTTTCTATAAAGAAAATGTGTCTCAAAGAGACAAATTTTCTATAAAGAAAATGTGTTTTAAAGAGACAAATTTTCTATAAAGAAAATGTGTCTCAAAGAGACAAATTTTCTATAAAGAAAATGTGTCTCAAAGAGACAAATATTCTATAAAGAAACTATGTCTTAAAGAGACAAATATTCTATAAAGAAAATATGTCTCAAACAGACAAATATTTTATAAAGAAAATATGTCTCAAAGAGACAAATTTTCTATAAAGAAAATATGTCTCAAAGAGACAAATTTTCTATAAAGAAAATAGGCGTTAAAGAGACAAAATTTATATAAAGAAAATCTGTCAAAGAGACTAAAGAAAAGAGTCTAATTTTCTATAAAACAATATGTCTCAAAGAGACAAAATTTCTATACAGAAAATATGTCTCAAAGATACAAATTTTCTATAAAGAAAATGTGTCTCAAAGAGACAAAATTTCTATAAAGAAAATGTGTCTCAAAGAGACAAAATTTCTATAAAGAAAATGTGTCTCAAAGAGACAAATTTTCTATAAAGAAAATGTATCTCAAAGATACAAATTTTCTATAAAGAAAATCTGTCTCAAAGAGACAAATTTTCTATAAAGAAAATCTGTCTCAAAGAGACAAATTTTCTATAAAGAAAATAAGTCTCAATGAGACAAAATTTTCTATAAAGAAAATAAGTCTCAATGAGACAAATTTTCTATAAAGAAAATATGTCCCAAAGAGACAAAGTTTCTATAAAGAAAATATGTCCCAAAGAGACAAAGTTTCTATAAAGAAAATGTATCTCAAAGAGACAAATTTTCCATAAAGAAAATGTGTCTCAAAGAGACAAATTTTCTATAAAGAAAATGTGTCTCAAAGAGACAAATTTTCTATAAAGAAAATATGTCTCAAAGAGACAAATTTTCTATAAAGAAAATACGTCTCAAAGAGACAAAATTTCTATAAAGAAAATATGTCTCAAAGAGACAAAATTTCTATACAGAAAATATGTCTCAAAGATACAAATTTTCTATAAAGAAAATCTGTCTCAAAGAGACAAATTTTCTATAAAGAAAATCTGTCTCAAAGAGACAAATTTTCTATAAAGAAAATATGTCTTAAAGAGACAAATTTTCTATAACGAAAATGTCCGAAAGAGACACATTTTTATAAAGAAAATATGTCTCAAAGAGATCAATTTTTTATTAAGAAAACAAGTCTCACATTTTCTATAAAGTAAACAAGTCTCATTGATACAAATTTTCTATAAGAATCTATATCTCATTGAGAAAAATTTTGTAAATACAAAATGTCTCTTTTTAAGACAAATTTTCTGAAGAGAACATGTACCTTTTTAATACAAATTTTCTACAAAGAAAATATTGGACTCAAAGAGTCCAATTTTCTATAAAGAGTAGGACAATTCTGGGTCTAAATTCTGGCATTCGAAAGCAATTTTGTTAGAAATTTTGATCGCTTTCGAATGCTAGAATTTGGCCCCTGATTCTGCTGATTTTACTCTGTCATATGTATGTATATGACTAGTTTTAAAAACATATCAAATTTCTACAATGTTTACACTTTGTAATCACGACTTAAAAGAAAAAACTCATGTTAGACTTAAAAAGTTAAAAATTATTACAAGTGACCAGTAAAATATAAATAGTAAAACATTTTCCTTAGAAATGCACTTATAACTCACACATAAACATAATAAAACATGAAAATAAACCGAAACTGTAAGAAAACTTAAGTAAGTATAGAATAGAGGAAAACAAAAAAAAAAAAAAGACGGTCAAAAACAATTGCAACCGATATACGTCAGTCACTCTAAAATACATTAAGGCATAAGTACGTAAAAATATTCCTACAACTAGCAGACATTCTAATAATAGTTTTTTATTTCTTTTTTTTGTAATTATTTTAACAAAATAATAAAAACAGCTTTAAGTAAACACTGCAGCAGCTTTTACCACTTTTATTTAAACGTATTAAAGAAAAATATAGAAGATTATGATGAAAATTATGTGGCTGATGATGATGTTTTGATTCATGATACTTTTTTTGTAGTTTTTTGTTTTTACTAAAACTTTGTTTTTACTTAAACTGCAATAAGTATGTACGTTGTAAAATGTTAAATGCTTGGATGATCATAAATAAACAACAACAAAAATTGTTAAGAAAATCTTTTTAATACGAGTGAGTATATTTCTAATGTGTGTGTGAATGAATGAAGTATTAGATTCGTATGGATGCAAGTTTGGAAAAGATACTAGAGAGTTATATATAAAGCGTATAGTACAGTGGGCACTCTAAGTATGAGGTTGGTTGGAAATAGTAAAGAAATATGTCTCAATGAGACAAATTTTCTATAAGGAAAATATGTTTCAATGAGACAAATTTTCTATAAGGAAAATATGCATCAATGAGACAAATTTTCTATAAGGAAAATACCACTCAATGAGAAAAATTTTCTATAAAGAAAATATGTCTCAATGAGAAAAATTTTCTATAAGGAAAATATATCTCAATGAGACAAATATTCTATAAGGAAAATATATCTCAATGAGACAAATTTTCTATAAGGAAAATATGCCTCAATGAGACAAATTTTCTATAAGGAGAATATGCCTCAATGAGACAAATTCTCTATACGGAAAATATGTCTCAATGAGACAAATCTTCTATAAGGAAAATATGTCTCAATGAAACAAATTTTCTAAAGGAAAATAAGTCTCAATGAGACAAAATTTCTATAAGGAGAATATGTCTCAATGAGACAAATTTTCTATAAGGAAAATATGTCTTAATGAGACAAATTTTCTATAAGGAAAATATGAGACAAATTTTCTATAAGAAAATATGTCTCAATGAGACAAATTTCTATAAGGAAAATATGTCTCAAAGAAACAAATTTTCTATAAGGAAAATATGTCTCAAAGAGACAAATTTTCTATAAGGAAAATATGTTTTAATGAGAAAATTTTCTATATGAGACAAATTTCTCAATGAGACAAATTTTCTATAAGGAAAATATATCTCAATGAGAAAAATTTTCTATAAGGAAAATATCACTCAATGAGACAAATTTTCTATAAGGATAATATGCCTCAATGAGACAAATTTTCTATAAGGAAAATATGCCTCAATGAGACAAATTTTCTATAAGGAAAATATGCCTCAATGAGACAAATTTTCTATAAGGAAAATATGCCTCAATGAGACAAATTTTCTATAAGGAAAATATGCCTCAATGAGACAAATTTTCTATAAGGAAAACATGTCTCAATGAGACAAATTTTCTATACGGAAAATATGTCTCAATGAGACAAATCTTCTATAAGGAAAATATGTCTCAATGAAACAAATTTTCTAAAGGAAAATAAGTCTCAATGAGACAAAATTTCTATAAGAAGAATATGTCTCAATGAGACAAATTTTCTATAAGGAAAATATGTCTTAATGAGACAAATTTTGTATAAGGAAAATATGAGACAAATTTTCTATAAGGAAAATATGTCTTATTGAGAGAAATTTTCTATAAGAAAATATGTCTCAATAAGACAAATTTTCTATAAGGAAAATATGTCTCAAAGAAACAAATTTTCTATAAGGAAAATATGTCTCAAAGAGACAACTTTTCTATAAGAAAAAAATATGTTTCAATAAGACAAATTTTCTATAAGGTAAATATGTAAAAAATTTTCTTATTGAAACATAGTTTCTTTAAAGTATTTTTTTTTTTAACACATATTCTCTATCGAGAATTTATCTCATTGAGAATTGTTTTCTTTATAGAAAATTTGTCTCATTGAGACTTATTTTCTTTATAGAAAATGTGTCTCATTGAGACTTATTTTCTTTATAGAAAATTTGTCTCATTGAGACTTATTTTCTTTATAGAAAATTTGTCTCATTGAGACTTATTTTCTTTATAGAAAATTTGTCTCATTGAGACTTATTTTCTTTATAGAAAATTTGTCTCATTGAGACTTATTTTCTTTATAGAAAATTTGTCTCATTGAGACTTATTTTCTTTATAGAAAATTTGTCTCATTGAGACTTATTTTCTTTATAGAAAATTTGTCTCATAGAAAATTTGTCTCTTTGAAACTTATTTCCTTTATAGAAAATTTGTCTCATTGAGACTTATCTTCTTTATAGAAAACTTTTTAACATTGAGGCATATTTTTTTTACAGAAACATTCTCTCAGAGAGACATATTTTTCCCTTAGAGTTTTTTCAAAAAGCATATGTTCTCTAAAGAAAGGTTGAGCTTCTCTATGGAAAATTTGTCTTTAAGTAACACATTTTTTCTCAAAAATACTTATTTTTCTATAGAAAATAATATTATAGAAATACACTTACCTATTGAGAACAGTGATGCCAAGTGTAGGGATTTTTCCCTTTTTGTAGGGATTTTTTTAAAAAATTTCACGTGTAGGGAAAAAGGGAAAGATTTCTTACTATTGTCAAGTTGTAGGGATTTTTTCAATTTCATAGTTTTTATCAACTAAAAATATACTCTTTCATGTATTAAACTTTAAAATTAAAAATGAAATCAATTTTAAGTGTATCGTTAGTAAAAATTCCGCTTGTAATTTTTACAATATGTGTACCTATGTACATATCGCTACAAGCCTGGCATAATCCAAAATTCGGGTTTCTTGAACTGAGGTCTAAAAAACATGCGACATACTAAAATCTTTCATATAGA
>NW_023998127.1:0-11163 GCF_015586225.1 Lucilia sericata | reverse complement strand
TATCTATCTATCTATCTATCTATCTATCTATCTATCTATCTATCTATCTATCTATCTATCTATCTATCTATCTATCTATCTATCTATTATCTATCTATCTATCTATCTATCTATCTATCTATCTATCTATCTATCTATCTATCTATCTATCTATCTATCTATCTATCTATCTATCTATCTATCTATCTATCTATCTATCTATCTATCTATCTATCTATCTATCTATCTATCTATCTATCTATATCTATCTATCTATCTATCTATCTATCTAGCTACTATCTATCTATCTATCTATCTATCTTCTATCTATCTATCTATCTATCTATCCTATCTATCTATCTATCTATTCTATCTATCTTCTATATAATTAATTCCTCTTTCGCAATTTCGGTGTTTATTTCCCATAAACTACAACATATTATTTTATTGCAAACAGCTGTTTTTTCTGTCTGCCTAAGACGCCTTGCCGCCATAATAAAATTCGGAAATAAGATTATTAATTGATTGCTCTTCCTTATAGCAGACATGTCCTTGATCAAAACTTTATTATTATTACTTTCCTCATTAAGTTCACAAAAATCTATTACACATCATTTTGGGTATCTTCAAGTGGTTTTCTTTCAAAAAAATTTACTTCTGCCAACATAACAAAATATTTTATTATCATTAATTGAATTAATAACTTTTTTTTTTTGGTTACAACTAAAGAAAAATAACAGAAATTCCTAAATCATACATGTGCTACTGCAGATAAACATCAGTTCTTATTAGGGAAAGTTTTTTTTTGTACATGTTGTCTTAAGATGTATTTGTATGTACAAAAAGATATGTATTTGTATGTAGACATATATACATATGTGCACTACATGTATGTACATTAGACAGACTCACAGCAACAAGTGTGAAAATATTTCATGTTTTGTTATAATGTTAGTTATTTGGGCCCTTATTTATGGTGGGGTATAACAAACTCTTTTTTATTCTTTATAAAAAGTGAGTCACTCTAATATAGAATATACATACGTGCAATTTTTTGCCCCTTATTTTATTTATTTTACCGAAAAGTTAATATTGAAAAATCCTCTTACTATTGCTATTTATAAGTCTGCGTTTACGTACTACACATATACATGCATGTAGTATATGTTTATTCGCTCCTTGACATCTAACTTTTTGTGTAAACTTTCCTTAGGGATCCAACTGGAAATCCAAACATATGCCTTGCTACATTTATTACATTTTCATTGTTGTTTTCTTGTGCTTTACAAGAAATAAAATTACACCAAAATTCAGCACGTGTGACGGCACTTAAAACGATGATGCCGGTAATAATATGATGACTTCCACTTATAACGAAATGTTAAAGAAACAAAATAAAACCTAATTAAATATTACCTTGGGCTTAAATGTTAAGAAACGGTAATATGACCTGTAAGTGAAGAAAAAAACAAAATAAACCAAAATGAAAATCACCCAGAAATTCATTAAGAAATTCCCTAGCATAATGTTCATGTGTGAAACGCCCAAGTGAATTAGGTGTAAATGAATGTGACACGTTGGTTTTGTACATACAGACATACACATGTAACAATTAAATTATCATGTATTTGATTATTTAGATTTTTATTACATGGAGTTTTTATTGTTGAATTCTTAAGCAGACACATTTGTAGCTATGTGTGTAATTAGTTTATTGTTGTAATTATAAATGAATTATAAATGAAATTAATTACCAAAATACCAACACGTTGTTTGTGTTTAGAGTTGTGTACATTTGGGAGAAGTAAAAGTCAGTCTATATAACAAAATCTTGACCATAAAATATAAACCGACATCCTTGCTAAAGAAATTTCGAACGAAAAGGGTTGTTAAGACTTATTCTCAAAGAACAACAGTATTGATAAAACTTTATCAAACAATTAAACTGATTGACAACCATCCAAGGTTAGGTTAGATTTAGGTATTCAGGCTGCAAAAGACGCACACTTGGGTGCTGTTTTTGGACCCTTTGTGATACCTGCAAAGATATGAAAGCAAAGAGAGAGAGAGAAAGGGGAATAGTTTTAGGGTTTTTTTTAGTTAAATAAGAAGAGAAATGAGGAGTAAAGTTTAGGGTGAGTATGAGAGTGCGTAGAAATTAAGGTATAGAATGTTAGAGAAAATTTTCGTCCTTGTAGACTATTGAAATGCCACGATTTAGTGTGGCCGGGGGCTTTTTTAGAACCAATTGCTGTGACTGGTGAAGACGTTTATATTTTCCAATCTTAGATTGGATAGTTCCGACAAGTCATCAAATATTCCTAAAAATTCGAGACGATAGTCTGCTAACGCAGAGAAGTCGTCATGACAGCTTCTACAGAAGTCGTTATGTGGTCTTCTAGCATGGTTTCCAAATAAACCGTGTTATAACAGCAACAAGATTGCAGAGATGGGGACGACACAGTTGCAGGAGATATGACGTGCGTTTGTTATCCATATTTGGAAATACCTTTCTGGCTTATTTCGCCATCTCGTCTGGGAGAACCATGTCTCACCATCCTATTTAAGGATGTGCGGAAATTCTGGACTAGTGCGGATGTAGTGTATACACCAATCAGAGATTTGATAGCAGCTTAACTCTCAGTACAAATTTGAATATCACTATTTGATATTATGTACTACCAAAGCCAGTTTGCTGCTCTTTTTCAGCCTGTATTGGGCTACATTCATTTTGTATCCTGAAATTCATTTTAGTCCCAAATTCAGGAATAAAAATGCCTCCTCCCATTCCCTCCCCTTTCTTGGAACCATTCGTGTACACCGAAAGGGTTCTTGGGGAGCTCTCTTCCTCCAAGGCAAAGTTTTCGGAGATAATGTATGCGAAGTTCCTGTGGAAGAAGGATTTTGGAGTGCAGTAATCAATATTAGCCGTGAGAATAGATATCTCCTCTATAATACTAGCATGACCGTATGGGCTGGGAGTCCATGCTCCAGTTGTATTGAGTCTAAAGGCAGTGCCAAATGCTATTTATCTGGCCAACAGATCAGTTAGAATCCAGCTCAGTAGTGCGAATAGAGATTTCGTCGATGTTGTTCTCAGTAATCCTGGGCGATATCAGGTGATAGAATTAAATCTAAGACAGTATTGGATTGTAAGAAAGCTTTAACTGAATACTCTCCCAGGGGTAAGGTTCACATCATATGGGTACCAGGCCACTCGGGAGTAGTCGGCAACGAAAGGGCGAATGTAATAGCTTTAAAGGGAAGGGAGCTCGATGTAGTTAACCTGACAAACGCAAAACCATTCGACGCAACAAAATCTGAATTAAAAATATGGATGAGAGAATCCCATAAGGCCTCTTGGAATAATGAAACGGTGGGTAGAACCACAAAGATTCTATGGGGTGACCGTGATGAGAGCATGACGAGAAATCTCCTCAAAATGAGCAAGTCTGAGGTGGACACACAGAATTACGTGCACATCTATACAAAATTGGACGTGCGGATTCAGACGAATGTAGAGCATGTGGAGAGGACAGTGAAACTCCGGCGCACTTTCTTTGCCATTGTCAGGCATTCGTCGAAGTTAGATCCAAGTATCTTGGAAGTGATGTTATTCCGGAAATAACATACTTAACCAACACCGATTGGAAGATTCTTAGGAATTACGTCCAGGAAACTGAGTTTCTGAACATGGAAAAATAATACATTCAGTGAACAATTTTGTTTTTCATGAATTGGAGCGATAGTGGGTGGCCTAGGTGTGTTTCTTCGGATTTGATATAGTATACATCCTCCTATCAGCCTAACCTAACCTAATCCTGTTGATCCTGGATTGATATCCTCCTTTGGACTTTGTCCAGGAGTATGCAGTTGAAGCTTTTGTCCAGTACTTTCCACCAGACAATCACCCCATAGAAGAGAATAAAACTACCGTAACTTGGAAGAACTTTTGAGCTATACATGAGCGTTAAAGTGATTCTAGGGTCAATTATAGACCGATTTTTATAAACTTTCGTACATAAATTATGTTCGTAAGTCGTAATTTTAAGCAACTAATGAGAGTTAAAGTAATTTTACTGAAGCGGTCATTTATCGATCCATATTCATCAATGTCGGTAGGAAGATTTCAGTTCCCATAACACTTATGTTGAATTGCATATATCTACTTTTTATGCCAGTAATGAGCGTTAAAGGCGCCCCTATACGCCCACCCCCGTATAAGTCATTGATCTATACTTCTAAAATTTAGAACAATTTTTGTACATACAAATATTGTTTATGTCGCATTTTTGAGCCAGTAATGAGCTTTAAAGTAATTTTCTAATGGGGACCTTAATAGGTAGGGGTAGGGGCTCACACAAAACTTGTTTATGTGAAATTACATCGCTGTAGTCGCATTTGAGCGTTACAGCCAGTAACGAACGTTACAGTCACTATCTAAGGGGGACCTTATATGGAGGGTGGGGTCAGTTATAGACCGATCCCCATAAATAGTTTTTGGCTAGTACAAAACTTGTTTACGTAGAATTTCACAGCTGTAATCGCATTTTTGAGTCAGTAATGAGCGTTAAATTCATTTTCTGAAGGGGAGCTTGTAGGGGCGTATGGTCAATTACAGACCATAAAATTTAGTGGGAGATTTACGAAAATTGTTCATGTCGAATTTCATCGCTGTACTGGCAGTTTTAAGCTAGTAATGAGCTTTAAAATCATTTTCTGAAGGGGCCTTACAAGGGGGATAGGGCTAATTAAGGACCGATCCTTATAAAGTTTGATAAAGAACTTTTGGCTCGCATAAAACTTGTTTATGTAGAATTTTACTACTGTACTCACATTTTTGAGTCAGTAATAAGCCTTAAAGTCATTTTCTGAAGGGGACCTTATATGGGGGGTAGGGTCAATTATGGACCCATCCTCATAAAATTTAAGAAAATGATTTTAGTTCCTATAAACATTTTTTATGTCGAATTTTATTGCTATATATACGTATATATGTTTCTTAAGGTCAGATATGAGCATTAAAGTCATTTTCTGAAGGGGACCTTGTATTGGGGGTAGGGTCAGTTATGAACCAAACCTTATAAAACTTTACGAAGAGATTTAAATTCTTATAAAACATGTTTGTGCCGAATTTCACCGCTATTGATGCTTGTCTTAGCCAGTTATGGTCGATAAAGTCATTTTCTGAAGGGGACTTTATATGGGGGGTAGGGTCAATTATGGGCCTATCCTTATAAAATTTTACAAAGAAATTTATGTTCTCAATAAACATGTTTGTGCCGAATTTCGACTCTATCGTGTTTTCAACAGACAGACAGACAGACGGACGAACATGGCTAGATCGTCTTAGAATCTAATAAGGACCCAGAATATATATACTTTTATGGGTCTTAGACGAATATTTCAATGTGTTACAAACGGAATGACAAAAACAATATACCCCCATCTTTTTTGATGGTGGGTATAAAAAATGGCAAAAATATATCTGATACAAGGTACAATTCAACTTAAATGCTTTATTATGAACACTAAATCACATTTTATTTTTAAAACTGGGTACTATATGGTCGACCTCGCCCGACTATAACTTCTTACTTTTTTTAGAATAAAATGATGATTTTGTTACCATCAACTATATAAATAGCATACTGAACACCGAGCCCATTTCACGCCACGGATGCAAAAGTACCTATCTCCGAAGTAGTAATTTGCGATACTGGGTTATTAAGGTCTACAATAAATATAATTTCTTTGGGTCTACTAACAATATTTCGAAGCGCTTTAAACGTAATGACTAAATAAATATGTTTATGGTGTGTATAACTCTTATTTTTGAAGAAATATTTATAACTTTTATATAAGTCATGCTTACCAAATTTAACCCAAATTATCTACAACTATTCATCATAATATGAATAAGTAATTATATTTATTTCTATAATTAAAATAATTTGCATATTTTCTTTTAGAAACTAATGATTTAAGTCATTTAATCCTTAAATGTCAATATAACCATTAGATAAGAAAACAATGACACATTTTGATTTTTGTTTTTATTACTTTTATACTGAGAAAGGTGGTATATTTGATTTAGTCATTCCATTAGGAACACATAGAAAAATTGGTAATAGTTCTTGATTAAATTCCAGGATGAGATAAGCTTATGCGCCTGATTGTATGTTAAAATGTTTTCTTGTTAGTCAGAAATATATTATATTGAAATTGTCCGTCCTTCAACTGGCCACAGGTTTTGAATCAGACTATAAGATTTTTGTTATAGATATTGATAGTGGATATATAAGTTTCGTTATTGCCAAATATAACATTCTTTATTGTTCATTTAAATATTTGCATTGTATTAATAATATTTTCCAAGAATCATTATTACATTTCATTAAAATAACTTCCACCTGAAATTTAACATCATGATAAAATATTAGAATGTAGAAATACAAATATTCTAATAAATTATAACAAAAACAAGTAAAAAGGGTATATTCTGCCATGCCGAATCTTATATACCCTTCACCATAGTGTATTTAAAAAGACATTTATTTTATAAAATTTAAATTTATTTCGCTAAAACTTCTCGAGAGCATGTCTGACAGAATTATTGAAGATTTGGATCCCGAGGATATCTGTAGTCTATAGAAAATTGATTTCAACAGACAAACGGACAGACAGACAGACAAACGGACAGACAGACAGACAGACAGACAGACAGACAGACAGACAGACAGACGGACAGACAGACAGAGAGACAGACAGACAAACAGACAGACAAACAGACAAACAGGCAGACAGACAGACAGACAGACAGAGGGCCAGACGGACAGACAGACAAACAGAGAGACAGGAAGACAGACAGGCATGGCTTAATAGACACCTATCTATAAGTATCCAGAATACTTCATAGGGTCAGAAAATTAGATTGTGGAAATTACAAACGGAATGACAAACTTGTATATACCCTTCACACGAAGATGAAGCGTACAATGTTTTTATTTTTATATAAAATGTATTATAATAAAATTTAATATGACACTTAAATTTATTCGACCACACGTGTCGTCTAGTACCAACATACACTCGTTATTACTCAAAGCACTCAAAGCCGAACTATAATATGGACAACTATTAGGGTTGATGATGGCAAATACATTGAACAGTTATTGTGAGAATTTAATTCATAGTATTAAGTTGTAAATGGAATATAAATTAAGTAAATAAATTAAAATGGATAAATATTGTGTAAAAGCTATAATCGATGATAAATTGGAAAAAATAATAAAAATTTAAAATAATGAAATTTCTTAGATCCAAAAGTGGTAAAATTTCAATCAAGAGTGGTTTTACAAAGATTTTTACTTTAACTTTTCCTATGGTAATATCTCCATTTTTGTTCGCAACTGTATGAAACTATTTATTGTTGCTTATTGAGGTCATAACTACAAAAGGTGACGTACAATTGTTTTCGAACAATACTTCCAGATAAATTACATGATATTTACAACAAATGTAATACGATGGTACAATTGTTTTCGAACTTCTATATAAATAAATATTCATACAATTACTACAAATTGCTATGAAATTTAATGAAATAAAAGTAATGAATTGTAGCAAATTTGGCATTAATTGAGATTGTAAAAACAGGTGGAAATTTAGGAATAATTTTGGTAAAATGTCATAAAATGTTTAACGTATGATTATAACAAAAATTTCGAGTTATTTGACAGTTTTCCGTTCTATTCGGGGGTTGTCTAGCTTGTAGAGGTTCTTTAAAGGACTGCTTGCTTTATAATTGTTTTATAATCGGTATATCATTGTCTTTTTTATAGTATCTTTCAGAATATTACGAATGAAGAAATCTTAAATAACATATAAGAAAATGGAAGAAGGAATATCAACCTTTGACTCCTATATCATCACTAAGACTCAGACACCAAGCAGTCCCTTCCGAATCCGATGAATTGACTGAAAACACAGTCCTTACAAGAAAATGTAAGAAGTAATAGATTTAAATCCTTTAAAAAAAACTTAGATCGGTCTGGAGTTTAAGCGAGATATTTCAACTCTTGACTCCTTTATTGTCACAGAGACATAGACACCAAGCTATAGCAATACCATCCGAATCAGATCACCATCAATTGACTACAAACGCAGTAGGACAGCCGGTAGTTTCACTCATGAGATTAATCCATTCGTCTGTTCCCTTATGTATGAGAACACCGATACGAGACTGTTGGCACAAAACGTGTCTCAGAGTCGATTGGTGTAGTGGTCAAAAGTTTAGAAATATATGAGATTTGTATAATTTAGGTAAAGTGGGAGGGAAATGGGCGTAAAACGATTTTTATAAAAATTAGTATTTTTAGTCTATTTACCTCTTTCATTTCAATTTGTCGCAATTCGGTGAACATTTTCAAATAATATGTAATATTTATTATTCGAGATATATGAGAAATGGGCGTGTCCCCGCCCCCAATTTCCACAACATTTTGTATATTTTCTTTGCAACTTACGAAAACAAAGTACACCAATAACGCCTTCTATTTTTGGCCAATGATGATATGAAATCATAATACTGTCCGTCACTCATAGTCCTTTCAAGGACTACTATTACTACTCAGCTTTTCGTCGAAAGCTCTTACTATCATACGTATTAGAAGTCCTCAGAAATGTGCATGCATCCTATGAATATAAAATATGTAATGCCCATGACTGTCATCTACGTTCGCTAATACATACATACGTGTGATATAATAAAGTTAAACTAGATAAGTCGCGTATGTTCTCTAGTGAAGGGCGGCTAGTGAGTATCTCTATCATAGACTACATTTCGCTCTCTCTAACTTTCCATATGTGATGAATATTCCATATCGGGGATGCATCTCAGTACCCCGCCGGAGCATGTAACTTTGATGATGGATCTCATCTTGATGTTATTGAAATCCCAGAGAAAAATAGGTTCTACCAGTACCTCTAGTCTGCCGGGACTTAAAACTAGTAATGATCAAATGTATCCCCGGCCTTTCCTTGGAATGATTTGACATGAGGTCGAACCAGAGAACCACATAATATGTTACCACGGGAACCGGTAGCCCGCTGGGCAGAGTTTCGGACTTTGTCTTGTCCCGGTTATTAGAGTGTTCCCTTTAGGGTGAACGTAGTGGCTGTGTTTTAAACCCAAATTTGCGTGAAGAGAAAAACGGTTAAAAAACTGATGTACGATAAAGTCTATAATTCGGGATAAGTTCGGTTGCCAAAGTCAACAGATACCGCACAGATGAGAGACTATGGAACTAAGCGTTGGAAATGAGTTGGTGTTAAATGTTTATAATACACGATGAATATAGGGCTATACGAAACTTACCTGCTCCTTTATCTAGAGTGAGTGTACCGGATGTTGTATTCTATGAGTGTGTCGAATGACTGAGAAGTTTGCTGGCTTGAATGGTGATGAATGAAAGGTATCTAATACAAGTGATAGAGAATACATCTCGAGGTACTGTTGCCTACTAAACAGTGGTTGTAAACTGAAGTGATTTTTTTGCATCTCGAAAGTTTAGCAACGGGACAGCAATGATTAGAAATTAGATAAGGGGCGGTGGTGAGTCGTCAAGTCAGCTCACTCAGTGGTTGAAAAAGTACCACCGTGAAATAAGACCAACACAGCAGGTATTCACTTAAAGCACTTCTAAATGTTGACCATATTAGGTGGCATCCTCAAGTATGAATTATTGCCAAAGGGGGAAACACAGAAGGTATTCACGTAAAGCACATCGATATCTTGACCATATTGAGTGTGATCCTCAAGTATGAATCATTGTCAAAGGGAGGAAGGTAATTTTTAAGTAAAACTATAAATCGCTTAAATTATCAAATGGAAAAGAACTGTTTAATGTCTTTGTAAATGGGCGAAGGTCAAAAGCCTAAGTGGCACTGGAGCGGCAGTGACCACGTTAAATATACTACTAAATATGTCCGCAGACTGACTAGATGAGATTGTATACACTCGGACGATAACCTCTCCGGTATGAAAGGTAACGTGCTACCTTTTGTATATTAAATATCCAACGTTCTTGACTACAAAGCAAACGTACTTGAAGTCCTACGGAAGCCACCTCAATGACTGATCAGACCAGTCTCTCCTACTTCTCAACCGTACCATGTATCCGCAATGGGTCATTTACGATCACCAACTCACATGATTTTAATATACAGTTATCAAAAGTTCAATTGCTTGTGTAAATTAGGCGTATACTTAATATTTGTAATATCAATAAATCATTAACACGTATACGTACAGGTGACGTTAATAAAACAGTGAAATTTCATAACGTGCAAATGTTTATGTATATGTTCACAATATTTATATATTTCTAGAAGTGGACAAGCTATACACTTCTCTAACCTTTTGTAGTGTATATAGAAACCAGTTGGTTATTTTTTTACCTGAATTGAAACTTTAACTTTACAGAGTTTTATCCATAAACTTACAATGAAATCAAATAAAACCCAGTTGAATAGTATGGCGGCATGTGCTACTTCAGTGCTCAATCAAATCCCAATTGAATTATACTAAAAACATTAAGGAAATATTGGTATAAAAAATAAAAATAACTCAAAACATTTTAATGGTCAATTGGCAAGAGAAGTTTATGACATGTTGATAAAATAAAATCATCAATATATGAATTAAATTGGTTCAAAGTTTATCAAATACACTCTTATTTGGTTTAACAAATATCAAATATAAAAGTTCTTGTGGGAATAAAATAAAACAATTAAATTACTTTACAAACATCCCTGTGGTGTAATTCAATAATTCTTTTAAGTTAAATTCTTCAAATTCTTTTATATTGGCTACAATTTCATTTTCATTCCCCTGAAAAAAAAAAAACAAGAAATATGATTTCTGTTATTGCCTGAAGAGCCTGTCATAGATTATGCGTCACCTTGACAAACGAAACTGTTTTTGGGCAAATTACGTGATCAGGTTTTATAATAACTTATGTATTTATGATTTCTTTTTATCGGTTTTTCTGTTTATTTTTGAAATTCTGCAGACTTAGTTATAAAGGAAAGCTGCTGAAGTTTAATCGTTATATTAAATTTATTGTTACAAAGGTTATCCATACCCTAAGTGTACTTGACCTTATTAGGATAGAATATTAA